>NC_092819.1:87900339-88200339 GCF_023375885.2 Dermacentor andersoni
ATTCAGGGAGTGCCCGATGGACATCCCAGAACCGTACTACAGCTTCTATGAAGGGATCGCGTATAGGTCGCGAATTGACATCGGCATTGTTGAACTGCTTTCTAGATTTTCACATACTGTGGAGGCCCAGGAGCATTATAGCGTCATACGGAAAACCCTCTGTTTCTACCGGTAAGAATCTTGTTCCATGTGGATCAAAAGGTAACTCTTCTTTAACGTCCTTTGTAGCACATCCCCGAAAAAGATGGGATCCCAGCAATGTAGAAATGCATGCTCTATCGTTTCAAGTTTCTTGCATAAGAAGCAGTTAATGGACCACGGGACAAAAATACTTTTGTTTTGCATCCATGTTTTAACTGGTAATGATAAAACATGGATGCATAACAAAGGTATTTGTGTCCCGTGGTCCCGTGGTAGCGGGTATTGTAAAAAAAAAAAGTTCTTACCGAAGGGTGTACCGGCATTCTTTTAACCCTTTTGAGGACATCTTCTGGGCCTCCATGGTTGGACATACGCTAAATGGGTACAGGGAGCATAGTATCAATAAGGTCCTTCAACATTTTTTTCCTAGTAAACGGGGACTTGACAAACAGCGTGCAAGTGCGGTTAAGAAATTAAATTATCGGGTTTTATGTGCCAAAACCACTTTCTGATTATGAGGCACGTTGTAGTGTGTGACTCCGGAAATTTGGACCACCTGAGGTTCTTCTTCCACGTGCACCTAAATCTAAGTACACCAGTGTTTTCGCATTTCGCCCCCATCGAAATGCGGCCGCGGTGGCCAGGATTCGATCACGCGACCTCGTGCTTAGCAGCCCAACAATATAATCACTAAGCATGCAACCACGGCGGGTCGTGCAAGTGCGGTCTTCTGTGAGGCTGGGATGTCCGCTGTCGCCCTTTCTATTCGCGGCTTACCTTGAGCCTTTGTGCATGGCTATCCAAAACAATGAACGGATAACTGTCTTCAGGTTACAGTCAACACAGGTGAAAATATTGGCATATGCTGATGACATCGCCATATTCTGTTGAAATAGAGATAGTACTTGTGAGGGCGTGGCGCTAGTTGAAACCTTCTGCAAATGCACCAGGGCGCAAATAAACTGGGAAAAGAGTTATAGGTTTTGGCATGGTGAATGGAAAGAAACGCCAGACTACTTCGCTCGACTTCGGTGGTCAGCCACTGCAACAACGTATGCAGGCGTGCCTCTCGATTCTTATCGCGACTCTGAGCCGTGTTGGAATGAACAAGTGGCGAGAGCAAAGGAAAGGCTAAGCGTGGCAAGGGCGACAGCTGTCAATGTTCTCGCGTGCCACAGTCTGTAACCTATTTCTTACCTCTAAGATATGGTATGTCATGAATGTGCTGTCTGCTTCGCGGATCAACATCCAAAATATCCACCGTGTCTTCACCGTTTTCATATGGGCATCGACGTGGGAAAGAACCAGCCGCACGAACTTGTTCTTGCAACCTGAAGAAAGGGGGCCTTAGGCTGGCACATTTATTTGTGCGACAAGTTGTGTCGCGCATTATGTACTCTACCTTCGCGATCAGAATGATGCGTTCCTTCGCACAGTCATGCAAGTGCTTTTATGTCGTCACCTTCCATGATTTGTTGTATGCTCGTGTGAAGCAATGCATGGTGCCGTTAAAGGTTATGTGCGAGAAGTCGTGCTTGCGTACAGAATGTTGCATCTGCGGTTTTGAATGCAGTATCTTTCCACTATTACTCTCCTCTATAAATCGCCCAAACGTTTCCTTGCGCTTGAAAAGTCACGCAATGTGATATGCGTGCCGTGAGCTTCGATATGCGCACATATTGCATTGGTGTTACACGAGGTAGAAAGCCATGTAACAGTTGCACATGTAGTTGTGCAAGACAGTTAAAGAAGGTTTGAGAAAGAAAAAGAAGTTTAAGATGTATACGAGAATGCTAGGAAAAATATATATTGTGTACCTGATTAACTGAAGCTGGAGAAGAGACTATGTCACCGCCGCGTTTCAAAGGAGATGAAAATAAATAATAATCGTCATCATCATTAGCATTGTATCAGGCGAGTTGCCTTGAGATATTACATGCGCGCCACGTAGCGTCTATACACGCGCCCTTTGCATTGCAGTTGCATATTATTACACCAGATGACACGCCATGTAGCAGTTGCATAGATAGTGGTACAAGGTAGATAGAGAAGTCTTGAGGAAGAAAAATATTTTGGAGATGTATAAGTATTGATGTAAGCTAGGTTACCTGAATAATTCAAGTCAGCTAGGTGACTGCTTGTCACAGTCCCGTTTCAAAGTGAATGCCATTAAATTGTCATCAGTAACATCGTATAGTGCCATTTGACACACGATGGGACTGCCCGCCGTGTAGCATCGGTAGTACAAACTTTGCATTGCAGTTCCGTAGTATTCCACTAGGTGTCCCAACATGTAGCAGTTGCATATAGCAGTTGCATGCTGCATGTAGCTAGACCTGGTTAACTCAAGCAGGCTAGCTGACTATTTTCACCACTCCGTTTCGAAGGGGATGTCAATAAATGATGATCATCATCAACAGCCGCAGTAGTATCATGCCATGGGTCAAGGAATATGACATGTGCGCCACGTAGTCTGCCCACCCGCGTTTACTCTTCCCTACACGTTAGCGCGCCTCCTCGAAAGGTATAAACCGCTGATCAAGAAGCGAATCGCAGAACTACGCGCGCAGCTACAACCAGGCAACGTCGCGCTCGGCAGACCGTTGTGCAGAGAGCAGGACAAGCCGCAGCACAAGCCGTAGCTCATTGTCGATGCCGGGCGCACAGTTCAGATCGTTCTCGTGAAAATGACGCAAAGAGACTTCGCCACAAAGAGACTTCGCCACGAAGAGGCTTCGCCACGCACAGGCTTCGCCATGAAGAGACATCGCCACGAAGAGACATCGCCGGGAACAAACATCGCCGCGAATAAACATCGCCGCGAAGGCCATTTAGTGAGTGGTGCCGAAAGTGTAGCTCATATGGAGCCGCTCCTCAGGCTTACGCTGTGAGTGTGCTGCGTGTGCCGCACAGGCCTGTCAATTCTTTTCTTTTTTACATTGGAGATGTTATACGCTAGGTTCTGGCGGTTCGTTGCGTGCGTAGAACGATCGCGTAGGCCCAGCACCTAGAAGATAAACTGCTGCAGCGTCTATACAGATACACATGCACAAAGCGTATCGCTGTACTGTGACAAACAAATATCGCAATAAAAAAAAGTAAAACCGGAATAGGCACAGTTTATTATGGATTGTGGTTGGCACGTCACGACCTCTATAGGCAAACTACGTAACCTTAGTTCAGTTCCCTTCCACCCGTGCTTTGGTTAGGACGCGTGCGGTAAGGACTGCGCAAGTACAGCGCGCCTACAAAGAACACCATCGGGAACAGAAGCGGGAATGTGCCCGGCGACGGCGGGCGGCATGTAATACAGACGAACATCGTGCCACAAGCGCCAGGCGTATGCACCTTTGGTTGGATCGCCGCTGCCGACTCCACTCCCCATTGTATTTGTGGGTGATGTCAACATAGACGTGTCTCGGCGAGACGGAAAGTGGTTAGTGATGTTTCTCTTGGCAAGGTTCAGCATTCAATGTTACACAAACATCAGTGTGCTCACGAGCGTCATCGGTCGTGTATAGTAGGCCAAGAACCTTTCCAGCGAAGCTACAGAGCCACTGGCCGTATATCATAGAGATCATAAAGCGATATAGTCACCTTAGTGACAAAAAAAAAAAAATCAAAACAATTTAGTGCTCTTCCACTGTGTGAAGAAAGATAACCAGCGAAGTTGTATTGGGATGACTATATATTGACAACTATATTGAATAATATTGCTATTGCTATATTGATTGAATAAAGGCACATACACGTCACTTTGCGGTTGTTGTCGTCTTTGTTTTGTCTCATTTGTTACCACAACGACCACAGCTTTGCAGTCACTGTGGTACACCGCTATCGGTTATGCTGCAATGCTAGGCACGTTCTTGCCAAATGTTAAATCTATTCAGAGCAGGTGACGCGTGGTGGGCACACTGACGTTTGTGTAGCACTCAATTCCAAACCGTTCCAACAAGAAGGATACGATCAACGTCCCGTCGGCGCGCGCTAGGTCGATGTTAATGTTCCCCACTATGACAATCGACTTGTTTTCGTCGGATGAGATCCAACCAAGCCGTCTATTAGAAGGGTCTCAATGTTTCCTGTGGACGTAGCCGGAGGAACGTTGACCGTCGTTCCTACGCACCCCACGTCGAGCTACGCTCGCCCGCGCAACGATAACATTGGGCTATAAACACTGTAGGGCCGTACTACACGGCTCGATAGATGCGCACAATTTTTTCCAGAACCTATCCATCTACATCTTTGCTAGAGAAAGCCGACAAAAGAGGGTTCAAAATAAAGAAAACGCATTCAGTATGCAATTTAATAAAACAACAAAAATCGTGAGAAAACCAAATTCATTGTAATATGCATATTTTATTTTCAATCAACATATTTATTATAAACATATTTACCACCATATGTATAGCTCCGATGGTCAGCCACCTTCACAGAGGTGAATGTGTCTGCATTTTTTCCCCCGTTTTTATGAACGCCTTACACAGCCACGTGGAGAATGTGAACATCGAGGACGCCGAGACACCTCCACAAACGTTGCTGTTTTTGGGCTCATGTTTTTAGACTAGATCACGCGTTTGACATTATAAGAAATATAACTGCATTGCGCCTGCTGGCACTGCAAGGAGGCATTGTGATCGTAGCGTCAGGTAATAAGCAGTTCCTCTACCGCCCGTATCAGCAGTGACTTTTTCGCGCGGTATAACAAGCCTCCTCGAGTGCCAAAAGTAATCAGAGAGGCTGCCATATGTATGTCTCTGCAATGCGCATCCCAGAGAGATATTGCGAGCACATTGCGTATAACTGAAGCCACTATTACCAGAATCGTGCAGGCGTTCAGAGATGAAGGGCACATTGGTGATGCAGCAAGAAATAGTGCCCGCAGGATTGCTGAGTAAGAGGGCGCTCCTTTCGTTGCCGTGGCTGATGCTTTTCCGTCGGTGACAGCTGGGTTGGTCGTGAGTGCGGCCGGCCTCGACGTCAGCACAGAACTGGCGCGAGAATAGCTTTTGGAAGCAAGCTTCAGGAGCCGAAGTGCTGCCAAGAAGCCGCTCCTTTCCAATGGGGCGAGAACAACGAGGCTAGCATTGGCTCAATCGCATCTTCACTAGACGGCAGATGACTGACGAAACGCTGGGTTCACTGACGGGTCCACGTTTTGCACCCAGCGCAGCCAAAAGAAGGTCAACCAACCAGAGCTCATAAGGTGCGTATTATTTCTGAGTTCTTATTAAGCTTATAATTCCGGGCGTTTTTGTTCATAAGAACGTAAAAAAATAACAAATACCTAAAAAATGCATACAGTGAGACGATTTAGCTAAAGACGCGAAAGTGCCCTCTATTTGCCAAAATTTATGCCATGTTTCTTGATTTCTGTTTGTCCATGGACGCTGTAACTATTGTGAAAGCAACTTCCCGTGGTACACTATATTATGCTTCAAAACAAACCATTGCGAGAAAGTCCTCAAGTTCAGCTCTATATATTGCTGCATTAGAAGGTTACAATAACTTATTAACGCATCTTCGCAGATGTTTAACACCTGGCTCGTTCATCTGTCCTTGCAGAACTAGCCTAGAACATAGCCCTATATGTATCTTTAGGTGCTGCACAAGCTCTACTGAAGCAGGCTGTACATTCTGCGGTCATATCTGGGATCTACGAATCTCTTGAGGTCTTTCCATGACCCGCTGTTTGGAGCTGGATCCATGCCCAACATGTAGCACATCAAGTTGTAGACATCCACCATTCGAATCAAGCTGGGCCCTCCGATGCCTCCCTTAATGGCTGCACAAATATAAAAAAAAACGCAACAAATTGGGAGAGGCCAGTGTACTAGTCAATACATCGTGAGCAGAAACATTGTATTCAGCATAGGGCATAGCTAAACGAAAAAAATAGCGCTTCATGCAGCGCTAACAGATAATCAGGTGCGAGAAAAGTCGGCAGTTTCACACAAAAGGCGAAGCATCGATTAGGCTTGTCAATTTGTAGACAGCTATACGAAGTGCGGATAGTAGTTTTATCGGCCGCAGAAACTACGTAAATTAACAGGCATGGTGTAACGCGCGCACAAGCAAGCATGAACACGGCTGCCTTGATGACCGCGGAGCTATCAAAACGCTGGCGCGTGGAAGCGCGGTTGCAGCAGCGCGTGAATGAACCTTCCCACTGCCTCTCGCTTCAGCGCGAATACACTGGCGCGAACGTAGCACACACGAAGCTATCAGCCCTCGCCGCACTCTGTCCCCATCGCAGATCGCTTTCAAGATAAGGCTCGCGCGTTCGCGCTTGGCGGCGTCATACGCACCCGCCACCGCTGTAGAGCCCCCTCCCTCAGCCCCTCAGTTGCGCGCGATGGAAGATGGCGCGCTTCCTCCCTGCCTTCCTTTCTTGCGCGGGCGATATCGAGCCACCATCGATAGCTCACCCCATGGAGGAAAGGAACAAAATAGGAGAGGCCCTGACGTCAGGTTTTTGAAACCGGAAATGCAGCCATGTTGGTGTGCCATCCCCCTTTGCGCCTCCAACCAGCTCGCCGGAGCAGATAGGCGCGAGCTTTGAACTTGCTTTGCTACGAGCCGCTGGTAGTGTGTGCTGCCGACGTGCATCAAAAAAAAAAATGCCTACGAAACTTCCTTAACATATTTAGTGAAGCAGACGCCCTCCTGTGCTTTCCCGTGGCACGTTGAAGAAGACGAAGACTCGCGTCGTGGTTACTTGAGTGTCTCTGTTGCTGGCTGACACTCACACTCATCACCCTAAACACAACTTCTAAGCTTGCACACCACGCTCCAATATCAGCTTGTCTCGCGGACAGAATGTGCTGTAAGAAGGACACGTGCCGAAAAAATCTTATCTCACTTTTCTGAGACCGAGAGCAGCCGCGACAGCTTCAGGAGAGCGGTTGCTATGGAAATGTTGACGTTTGGGGTACCAGTCCGAGTGCTCATTTGCAAAAAAAAAACAGCCCGTGACTTTCGCCACACTACCTCCAACGCGGCCGTGCTGGCCGGGGCCTCTCCTACGTTTTCCTTCCTCCACGGCTCACCCTTGTACGCCTTCACTCGCTTATACGGCGCGCGGCCACTATGTTATCGCACTTGGACTTTATACGGAAACTCACGGTGACACCGGAAATGCACCTGGAGTGTCCATATAATTGCTATCGAAATAATAGGTTTCGTGTTTGAAGAAGAGCCATGTTTAAAACAGGAAATAACAACAAATCTTTTGCTGCAACTCGAAACTCTGAAAAATGCATCAAAATGTTGCCATCTACCATAGGCATAACCGTTGAGTGAGTAAGTGTAGAAGGAAGAAGCTCTAGTAGGCACAGAAAAGAGCGCACAACCTTGAAAAAGCTCTGCTGTGGATTTCTGGATCTGCAATCACCAATCGCTAAAACATCATCTCGAAAGTTACCGCCACTTGTGCCACAGACATCAGTGAACTTTCCAGGTATATTTGCAAAGCAACTGGCGTGAATCATACAAGCATTTACTGCTTTTACATACCTTTTAGACTTCACTGCACTAAGAATATGTCATCCGCTCTTATATAACGGCAGATGATTTATTCTTAACGGCAAATTTGCATAGCGAAATTTCTCTTATCAGCGTATCAAATGAGCGTATCCTAAACAATTCAGGTCTTCAATTCAGGCAATGCAATTCTTTCTTTACCATTCCACATAGTTGATGAAATAAATAAAATTGAGAACACTGCTCTAAATGTACTGCAATATTACCTGGTCCCCGAGCGAAAAATATACCCCACATGTCGGGCATCATAGGGTCGTAGCCATGGACTCCAGGTGGCGGACCATGGCTCCCAGGCAGAGTCTTCTTCGGATTCTTGAACTATGGAACCAGCAAGAAGTCGGTATGAAATTTAAGCCCATCTAAAAATAGCGGTGTGAACTGTTTTCATAGTGCTTAGAATTTCGTACTTTCCATTTCGTCAAGAAAGGGTTCTTTAATAGGTTCGTCGAAGCGACGCCCCTGGTATTTCTTAGACAATGTTTTTAAGCACCGTTTTCTTTCTCTGTTCTCTTTTTCTGAGAAGTTGCTGATTTGGTAGAATTGGAATTGCGAACCTCTCCAGGAATTGTAGCGCAGAAATACTCAAGGATAACATAGACACGACGTAGACACAACAATAACACAGACACAGTGTTCAGTTATTGTTACTTTTGTCTAATATTTCGCTGAAAGTCGTTTGTGTTTTTTTTTTATTCCCTAACAAAACACAAAGAACTCTTGTGGTTTGTCTGAAAAACTATTAAGCTCTAGTGAACTTTTCGTTAATTGAACTCAGTCACTTCGAACACTCGTGATCTGCCCCACCAGTCTAGCGAATAATTATTATTTTAATTCATTTACGGCGAACATCTGTGATCATCCCCTTAGACTCCTCTCCCACTTCCCTTCTCCCCCCTCCTGAACATCGAAATGCGTTCAGAGAATCCTATTTTATTGTGAAAAGAACTCCCGATACACCTCCAAAATAATCAGAAAACATTGAGCGTACTGCAGCGCAACCGTAAACGTTGACACTCAGTTACGTAATTAGAAAACAAAAGCACGAGGACTTGTCTAGGTTACAGCGCTAAAATAAAACTTCACTTTAATCCACCTTGCTCCAATTTGTACAAATATTAATCCACCTTATTTTCTTCAATACACCATAATCCGGCTTGATCCACTTTAATTCACCTTAATCGAATTTTGGGAGCTTGAGAGTGATAAAACTTTATTCGAAATAAAGTTCTCTCACGGCTAATGAAATATTATGTAAATGTGGCAAACTTGTGCAACGCGTTTTGCAGCACATCGCGTACGCGTGCCTAGCCGGCAAATACACATGACGCGGAAACCTCCACCACGTGGTCCACGTGATCTACTCGACCGCGAATTAGCCGTATCTCGAAATATTTCATTCGGGTTTCTTTAAGAACATGCGCTTGATCCGCGGAATTTTTTTTTTCTTGTACTCGATTACGGTGGCTCCGAGAAGTTTTCTGGCAAGCCCGTACTTTCTCGTTAAGACGTTTTTGCCAGCCGACGCTGTTTTACAAGGTAAAAGGCGGCGTTCGGAGAAAAGCTGGAGGAACTTCGTAACATTAGAGACGCCTGTTCCGTCTGCGAGATAAGCCGTAACTAATTCTACTAAACATGATCACTAACAGGCAGTTGATTTCTTACTGGCATAATGTAGTGGCCTTCCTGAGCAAGCAGAACTATCGGGGCGACGAG
The DNA here is from genome assembly GCF_023375885.2 of Dermacentor andersoni. Taxonomy (NCBI): domain Eukaryota; kingdom Metazoa; phylum Arthropoda; class Arachnida; order Ixodida; family Ixodidae; genus Dermacentor; species Dermacentor andersoni. Next base: position 87,909,736 of record NC_092819.1, read on the forward strand.
CTCGTTATTCTTGAAATGCCACTCATCGGGAATAGTTTCCTTTGTGAAAACGTTGAGTCCTTTCGGTTTCTTAATAAGTAGGCTCTTTAGCACCTGAAAATAAAGAAAAATGGAAACAGGGCTTTCAATTATTACGTGTGTTCAAGCCAGGTATAGTGATTCAAGTGATTGAAGCGATTTTATACAACCTCATGATGCAGGCGTTGCTCTTTGTCCTTATATATGTAATGATTTCCAGAGGTATCCCTCCTTAAAATACACATTTACGCTGTTTAATTCATACAACTAAGCCTTCCGGGAAGTAATGTTGTAGCGAGCTCAAAATGCTCATAGTATCTTTCAAACACTCGATAGCCGCGAACAAGCTTCAGTATTTCATCAGATGTAGGGAGTTTTTTCCTGTCCCGCCAAGATGTCTTCCTAGGGTTATCTTTTTATTTTACAATGACAAAACACGATGCAGGACCCTGCACTAAAATAAAAGAAGAACAATTCTATAGCGAGTGCCAGCAAAGCGCCAATAACGGGTTTCTAAATTTTTGTCATACGTTAGACCAACACTGTCTGGAAAGCTTGTTATTACGTGGGAAGGGAAACCGGTAGCTAAAAAACCAAACTTCGGTGCTTTCTTTGTTTCATATGCAGCGCAATACTGTATCTGCTCTTGGTGACACATTTCAAAGCATTTCATGCATAAGGTACATTACATCGCATGTTTCGATGGCCCCACTCACCTCGTGTTCTCTGCCGGGCTTAGGATGCAACATGGCAAATGGCCCTTTGTCGAGCATTATGTGTACGTCCTTTTCATTCACTAAGGCATCCATGTCAATGTGATGCGTTGAATGAGGGCTTGTACGTGTCATCCCATGGTCGGACACGACAACAATGTTGACCTGAGTTTTAAGGGGAAAGAAAAGAGACCACGAACCGGACGATTTATTAACTTTTGGGAACAGTACAGTTGTGAATCTACGAGAACATCCTCTCAATGGTGCCTCAATCAAATTACAAAAGCGTGATGGCGACGATAAAGGCTATTGCAACTCATGTTTCTGGCAGTACAAGCTCATCTGTCTCATCATTTGGCCGAAAAATGAAGAAATTTTGCTTTGGTTTCATCGGGTGCCGCGGAAAGTATTAGCACAGTGGCAAAGCATGTCCGAATATTGTTTTTAATTTTTGTAACGGCAACACTTTCTTCTTCTTTTCTTTTTTTTTGGCTGAGAGCTACTCAAATTCGCCCATTAAACAAATCAGTGCGCCATTTCAAGGCGGGTTACCGTCACTGCATGCGCCTCATTTAGTGAACAAATTATTCCAGCACCGGCTGGCAAGCAGGCGTCATTTACTGAAAATATTTTCGAAGGCACATATGCTGTACTTCACTTTCTATATGACGAGCGCCAGCAGCGGAAGTGGATTATCGGCACTTCATTTCAGCCTCAGCAACGCGGAATTTGCGTGCATGGCTGTTATATCTATGTATTTATGCAATACTGCAGACCCAAAATGGAGACGACAAAATGAAAGACGAATACAAAAGCAATGCCATTTATGCAATGATCTGAAAACACGAAAGCGACGACTAAATAAGACTAATTGAACATACCTCAAAGAAATAAAACTTGGCATAGAATATAAGAGTAACAGACGGTGCTTAAGTGTCAGAATAAAGGCGATACGCACGTACGAGCACTTTCAACCATTCTGTAGAGAAAAAAAGACAAGTTCCAGTTGATGAACGTTGATGAATACGCGAGTGAACATCGTAGAATAAAATAATTAAGGAAGATGTGGAATGTATCAAACAAAATTCACGTGTAAAGAAAGAGGAAGCAAAGCAGTAACAAGGCTTGCCAACATAGCAATACCGCTAACGTTAAAGACACATGCGTTCAATAAAATCAGTGCTTATCAGTAGTATTAATGGCAGACTGTTCCAATCTGTTACAAAGCGTAGGAAGAAAGAAAACTTAGTTAGAAAACTTAGAGGTTAGTTTGAGTGCTATAAGATGTTAAAGAATCACCGTAACGATGCCGTGTTCGACGTGCTGCAAGTGGCTGAACATAAGCCAGTGCGGCGAGGAATAGAAGGTTGTTCTTAAGCGAAAAAAAAAAGAAAGTTTTGGTCTTTGTGTTTTCCTGTGTAGCTTTTACGTATGAACATTATGTTGATTCATTAGCCTAGTAGCAGACTCACTCAGTCTATATTTAGAAAAACACAAACTTGACACCGTTACGTTGGATCAATTCTAACGCGTTAATGTTAGTTTTCTTATAGGGTTACCACACAATGCATACGTATTCTACCTTCGGTCTGATGAGTGAAGTGTAAGCCTGTAATCTAGTACCATAGGGAGCATGGCTGAGCAGACAAAGTTTCCTGAAAGACGAGTTAGATACGTTAGGAATGTAGCTGTTCCAGCTAAAGTCACTGGTTATTTACATTCCACGGTATCTATATAGGCTGACTTTGGTCAGCGGTTCAGAGCCGTGGCTATAGACAAACAACTTTTTTTTTATTTTTCATCTGATGGACATGTAAACAGTTTTTACAGCGAACAAGTTTATCGCTGGGGTTTCGTATATTTTTCGTGTCCGTCAACAAATCTACGTGTGCAAAAACCAGCTCCCGAATTTGATGCAAGGACGCTTCATTCTATGCAAAAGCTTATACGTCTAATCACTTGGATATGCATTTAAAGTGGATTAGTTATCAATAGCAACCATTTTCAAGATCAGTAAGCTCTGAGGTACATAATTGTTGTACTCGCTTACACGGAAAAAGAGAAACGGGCTTTAGTGATATGCGGGACATGTTAGCCTGGCTGTTAACGTGACACGCTACTCCAGATCCTGGGTGATAGCTATGATATATACAGCGATAAACACTTAACATCACATGCAGCCACACGAAAACACAAGTAGATACGCCATAGAGATTTTTACAAAGTTTTGTTAAGTCATTAATTGTCTTACGTGGCGGTCAAATTTCTCTTTGGGTAGGCAAAGAAATACTTATGCATTTAATACGGAGGTGACACAAGAATGTGTGCGCGCACCAATCATAACGATGTCCACCGATCAGGACAATGAATACATATACAGGTGATGAGACTTGTAAACTTTTGCATAAAATGAAGCGAATGATACGAACATGGTCCTACTAAGACCATCGACTAAGGAACAGCGATCAAGAAAATGTGCTTCTGCGTTTGTGCGCGCCGCCGATTTAGAAAAAAAAGATGCGTGTGTGTGTGTGTGTGTGTGTGTTGTGTGTGTGTGTGTGTGTGTGCGTGTGCGAGCGTGCGTGCGTGCGTTTTGAAGGTCAGAAATAAGCATTCTTTGATACTCGAGGCAAATAACCTCACGGAGTAACAACGCAGAATCGTCTGCAAATAGTCTAACTTGAACAGGGTGAGAAATTCGATGTCATTTACACATATTAGGAGTACTAATGGTCCTAGCAAACTACCTTGAGGTACTACAGAGGCTACGAAATGTTCGTTAGACGAGTAATTATCAGTTGAAACAAACTGCTTCCGATTAGTTAGGTAAGCCACCCCGAGTTAATAATATAGGCTGGAAGGTCGATTGACTGCAGTTTCTGTATAAGCTTACTGTGAGGAACAAGGTCGAACGCTCTTTTTAAAGAGCGTTTGACCCTACGTTAATTTGACTTGTCAAGTGCACTAGCAAAGTTTTGAATAATTGTGGTTAATTGTGTCACAGTAGAAAGCCATTGCGGAAACCATGCTGGTAAGGAGAAAGTACATTGTTGTCACTTAGAAATTTGGTTACCCGCCGTGGTTGCTCAGTGGCTATGGTGTTAGGCTGCTGAGCACGAGGTCGCGGGATCGAATCCCGGCCACGGCGGCCGCATTTCGATGGGGGCGAAATGCGAAAACACCCCTGTACTTAGATTTAGGTGCACCTTAAAGAACCCCAGGTGGTCAAAGTTTCCGGAGTCCTCCACTACGGCGTGCCTCATAATCAGAAAGTGGTTTTGGCACGTCAAACTCCATAATTTTCTTTTAATTTGGTTATTTCAATACCTATAATGTGTTCGATTAACTTGCAACATGATGAAGTTAACGATAATCAACGATAGCTGATCACTAGGGTTGTGTCGCCTTTTTTGGGGATGGGAACGACATGTGCACTAAATCTCTCTATGGGAAGAGTAGCCGAAGACAACGAGGAACGAAAGATAGCAACAAGAAAAGGGGCTAACACTTCACAATACCTTAGCAGAAAAGCGTTCTGTGTCTTGTGTGGCCCTAGAGATGATTTAGCTTTGAGGTTCAGTAACATCGACACTACACCTGGTTGCAATACAGTATCAGATGTCGAGTTACAAGGCATGCGGCTAGGGTTTATACGACCATCGCAAGTTGAAAGAACACTGCGAAAAGAATGATTGAAGGGCTCCGTGATACATTGTTTTTCTACAACGACGTGGCCCTCGTGAACAATTTGGTGAATTGACTTGGTTTTCGTGCTTAGGAAAGCCCTACATTTTTCGGGTCACGTTCGAATTAAATTTCGCAATATCTATCCTCGCGTAGCGTTACCTTCGTTACTAGCCAAATATTTTACATTTTTTCAGTGCCGGCTTCATAGATCATTTGCCGTAGATGGTGTGACTTGAACACGACTTCTCCATTAGTGCGGAATAGTAAAGTAAAGATTGGCTGAAAAAGCGTGCGTCGAGCATAAAAATGTTTTTCGTGCGCACTGGAAGAGTAACCGTCTGAATGCAAATGAATGTCATCGGAAACCAACAAGATTTACTAGTTAAAGCACCCAGTCTGTTTAACGGGAAAGGGTCCTCTTTGTAACCTGAGTAAGAGAAGCTCTTTCTATTTTATTCGAGTTGGTCGTCACGTGGCACGCAAAAGTGGTTGAATGATAAAAGCGTATGCAAATTCTGTAGTAACAGCGCGTGTAACTTTCACGTGACAGTGCGTATTGCTTTACCTCTTCTAGAAGTCCTTGTTTTTGAAGGCCGGTTTGCAGGCTCCACAAGTATCGATCAACCTTCTTGACTGCCTCGTGAATGCCTTCGCTGTCGGGTCCATTTCTATGACCTGCGAAAAAAAAATTATTAGGGAGCGGTGGCATGTGACATGCCTTACTTAGGACATGTTGCTTAGGGTTATTAGAACACTCAACGTTTTTACATTTCTTACGGAGCTCTCTATTCTTGACAGTAATGTTTCACACCCTGGGGTTATAAGTAAATTCCAAAAAGAATACCAGTTTCGTAAGAGATCAGTGCCTCCCTCCCTCCTCCATTTTTCTTCATGTTGAGTAAGCGCGCGCTCATGATGCAGTTTACGCCCACTCACACTGATTGAACTTGCGGAGATACTTTTTTTTTTTTTTGGCTTCCGCGTCTTCCATTTATCTGCATATTCATAGTTTCACTTTCCTTGTGAACGCGCCTACGCATATATTCACTTTGGCATTGCGGAACTGCAGCTTCTTGATGTTTGTAGTGCGTGAGCTTGGATGTACAACTTATCGGGGCGATCGCATTATGTGGCTTTATTGCTTATCTCGATCACTAAAGAATGGAATGAAATGGCGGGTCCCAGGACCATTATTCCCATCGTTTCTGCAGCTAAATATTGCAGTCTTCATCCCTCCTACACCAAAGTTAGGTAATTTCGTGCGTCCCATGACGATGTCAGGGCCAAAACTATGTCATGTCCTCGCACTTGCGTGAACATTCGGAAGCGCAAGTCCGGAACGTTCTTCTCCGCGTGCCTGTCTTCTTGATAATTATTTTCAAACTTTCTTATCAGCATTACGTATGCAAATAAGCTAAATAAACAGGGGTAATATCTGCGGACCTCAGGAAGCAACGAGCCTCCCAAGCGATGAGGTCATGGCTTGGTATCATGATAAAATGCGTTGTCCACAGAAAGTGTTCGTTGAATTATTTGCAACCCCTCTCGAAGGCGACGCAGATGTGTCAGTTTCCTTTATATACCCACCTTGGCCAACGTTTACCCGCTTAGCGCCTCAAACACACATATCCTCGAGTATTTCAGATTTATATATTACATGTCTTCCAAGTGAAAAATATTTGTGTCAGAAACCATCAAAGATGATCGTCAGCGCCAGCTAAAGCTTTCTTCTGTGACCTGCTGCATATCCTTGCACCATGCGTGAATCATGAAACTGGGGACATCAGCAAGTAAACGAAGGGTCAATCCCACCGCCAGCCACAATGCCAAATGATACCACGCCATAGTATATGATGTTGTAATCACAGCATCCAAGTTGAAACTCTGTAGATAACCCCACTATCCCTACTATCATGGCTGCAACTCCGTTGCAATGACTATTTTTTTATCAAGCAGCCATGCTCGAAGCCGAGGTCGGTTGTGAACAGGACGCTATGATTTAATATATTTTAGCCTATGCATAGCCCTTGTGTCACCTCGGCACATTCCGCAAGGGCGATTGGCCAAGAAGGGGCACATACCAATATTACATATGCAGTGCCTAAGGTGTCTGTTATGACCGCCAGCAACCGGCAGCTAGTTATCCATTCGGGCCCATACCAAGTGGTCCATGTGGTCTGCTCGGCAAGATTGCAGCACTGCTCATATCTAGTGACCCAAGTAGACTCTCCTCTTTTATCGACGGCCAGACGCATACAAAGCGCAAAGAGGAGGAACGAGCCAGAAAAGCCATGGCATTAAAAGCAATTCTCATTAAAACCCCCCAAAAAGTAACTTACCTTCAGCGTCGGGTCCTTCATAGTAAAACATTGCCAAATCAAGTGTGCCCGCCTTGAACGCGTGTACTGCTTCTGCTATCCTCTGGTTCATCAGGTGGTCGATCTCGGTCGAATAGCCGCCGTACGGGGTGCAGCTCTGGGGCCGCGTGCCGTTGATGCTGACCTGGCAGCCGTCCCACCAGAACATGGCCACGGTGCGGTTGCGGCGCAGAGCCCGCGTCCAAAGTGGTTCAGCACGTGTCCACCAACGCGGGTGGAAGCTCTCCGGAGACGACATCTTGAAGTAGGAGCCAGTTTTTGTGTCGTACATGTAGTTTCCGAGAATCCCGTGGTCCTCGGTGTATAGGCCTAGGGGAAGACATAAACACAGCGAGTGAAGTCACCATGCCTTAACCGAACAGCTGCTAAAGCAGGAATGATTTCTCGTGTGTCAGGAATGCCTGTTCTTGGTACTCAGGATATGATTTCGATAACTCACGACGCCACGCAGGGACGGACATGAATTTCAAATCAATAAACGCGCTTCAAAGCAAACAACTATGACAGCATTCTCAGTGCAAGAATACCTCGTTAAATTATCAATACCTTGTAACTACTTTCCATAAAAATTACCCGCATTAGCAGCAAACGTCATTCAGTGTATATGTTTATGCAAAACTATTCACTATTTATAGCTGCAATTCAAAAGCATACTCAGGTGGATGTACACGGTGAAACACATGCAAAGAAAGCTTCGCTTAAAGAAAACCAGACCGTGCCAAAGTTTGTGCGTAACCGACCTGCCTGTTGGTGAGCAGTCCCAAATGAAAGGTATGGTGATAAGGATTTTTTTATACAATCGCAATAAACTTCTGTTCCTGTGACTAACATTTATATATAATATGTAGCTCAACCGTGTAGGCTGTACTTTCTGTCTTTCTAGGAAAAAATTCGACGTTGTCAAGCGTATTGATACTGCAGCAAATATCTAATTTGTGCTGCAAACGCTTCTTCCTGATTATTTTAACACTAATCTTCCTAGGGGTACGCTACCGAGCTTCGATTTGGCTATACCAATACCGTGAGCACGCCCAATCTCAAAACGGTAAAATGCGAGAACTTCTTTTGTCACAGCCAGCTGTTACATTTGCAGAACCATTCAAGATGTATCGCATCACGTGCAGAAAGTGGGTCGGTGTAAATAGTTCCAATATGACGATGGGTAAATGTGCCCTTACACTATGAGTAAATGTATCTTAGATTTTTGCGAATACTTCAGCTGCCCCGAGTAGGAAAACGGGCAGCCTTTTTTTTTTTTTAAAGAAAAGAACTATGCTTAACGCAGAAGCGCTCGTGACCGCACAGAGAAGAAGCAGTTGCCCATTTTTGTTTAAGGCCGCGCCTTTTTTTGGTGCGACCATGATACTATAACTATAATACCCTTTGTACACGCTTTCTGCCTAGACTTAACCCAAGTATCAGTCTGGACGCAAAAAAATATCGAAGGGGGACAAAAGGGTAATGGGAAGACAATAACTCAAAGTGATGAAGCGTGGGCGAACTAAGAAGATATCAGTGCCAAGCAAACGCTTGTACAAAAGAAGACTTGTCATCGTGAGGGCAAATGCAAGGCCGAGATAATGCAATGATTCTATTCTGATACTATTCCTTGTCGCCCTGCCCATTGGTCAGAGTGGAGCTCCTGCCTCGCTATCAGCAGGATCTGCAGGCCAGAGACGGTGGGTGATAAAAGTGGCCTATAATGGAGGGGAAGGTATCGCTACATTGCACCTGCAGAAGTTTCCTTAATGAAAAAATCGCTTCTACCTAAGGCTTCGTCCGGTGGCCTTCTTTTGATCCATACACTTCAAGGAGCTGACATGCGGATATGTATAAGAATATATAGTGTTCTACGCAGCCAAAGTACACGCAATGCAGATAAACATTGCCTTTATCGACGTCTCTGTCGCATTATTAACAGCTGGAGATTTAAGACAGGATTTCTTGGCATTAATACATAGCGCTGGCGCCAATCATAAATCGCACCGTAGTCATAAATATTAAACCTGAGTGCTTGTAATTCAGATCATCTAAATAAAGTTCGTTTTACTCTTTTTTTTCTCTTGCAGATAGCTGACTATCCAGCATCGTTTCAGGTTTCGCTAAGCGTTATCAGTAGGACCAACCTCTTCGAGCCCTTGCGATAGCTCGAAGCGCTCCGCAAACATCTGTTGCTGTCGAATTCTGGCAACCTATAAGCAGACCAGGAACTGCATTTACAGCCTGTAGTTTGCAACTTACAAAGCACTAGCAGAAGAGAAGGCTCGTGCTTGCTTTATGTGACAACACCCTCAACTTAACTGTGAGTTTAGTTTAAATGAATTGAAATGTGCTCTTACGTTATACCGTACAAAGACTACTACAGGCCGAAATGGCGTTAAGTATGTGATGTTAAAGAACCTCGGTCCAGAAGATAGAATGGCTCTTCTGGAGATATTTAATGATATCTGCATAAGGGAGTCCCTTGAAATCGAGGGTTCGACGGAAGCCCGTCTGGTCGGGATGAAGCATTGAAGAAATAAAACGAAGGACATCGACCAACAGAAGTGCTAAAAAAGATACAAAAAAAAGATTAAAAAAAAACACGTCACATGCTCAATCGAAATGAGGGAACCCTCCCCCTGTCATACACGCGCTGCTTACGTCACGTTCTGAAGTATACATAAGCTTCCATGAACCTTCCGTCATCCCATTGTGAACAAGGCTTCCGTAGCGAAGCCGAAACGTCTTTTAGATTTATTCATTTTTTAGCACTTCTGTTGGTCGGTGTCCTTCGTTTCATTTCTTAAAGGGAGTCCCTTACAGATTCATGGAACTTAGCTCGTGTAATTCCAGTACAGAAACCACGAACGACTCTACTTTGTCTTATCTCCTGCCGACTCACCAGAATCACAAGCTCTTTTTGTAAACTAATGGGGAAGGTGGTAGACAGCCGACGGAAACTGTGGTGTGAACGCAGAAATGGGCTTTCGAACCACATGAGAGGTTTTTGACAAAAACAGTGCATAATGGATGCAATATTGGTCATTGTCACATGCATCGAACATGAACGCATGTGTGGAAATCTGACAATTGCAGTATTCTTTGACATTCAAAGAGCATTCGACACTGTAAGACACATACACGTCCTTGCTGGTATGTTAGAGCTTGGCCACCATGGCCGAGCACTGCGATAGATATTAGATTTCTTAAGGGAAAGAAAAATCTTTATAGAAACAATTGAACAAAGGAGTCATTATTAAATCATCATGCAGGGCGTACCGCAGGGCAGTGTTCTCAGTCCATTTTTATTCAATTGTGTCATGACACAATATACCAATTGTGCCGTGGGGGTCATGCAAGGAGTCATGCAATGTCAAGGCAAGGGTTGGCAAGGCAAGGCAATGGCAAGGGTCATGCAATAAACTGGGAAGGCCTAAGAGCGAGGAGCAATGGCGAATTTCTCAGCAACCTTTGGTTTTCAGATGACATTGTTCTGTTTAGCAACAGTTACAACAAATAATTGAGGACCTTAGCGGAGAGTGCAAGAGTGGGGTTGAAGGTTAATATGCAGAAGACAAAGATAATGATGAATAGCTGGGCAAGTGTACAAGAGTTAATGATCGCCAGTCAATTTCTAGACTTTGCGAAGGAGTGCGTTTCCCTAGGTCAATTACTCATGGGGGCCCTGATCACAAGAAGGAAATTTACAGAAGAATAAAGATAGGTTGGAGCGCATACCGCTAGCACTGTCAGCTCCTGACTGGAAACTTGTCATTACCATTGAAAAGAAAGGTGTACAATCAGTGCATTTTACTGGTGCTAACATATGGCGCAGAAATTTGAAGACTGAGAAAGAAGCTTGAGAACAAGTTCAGGAACGCGCAAGGAGCTATGGAACAAAGAATGTTAGGTGTAAGGTTAAGAGACAGAAAGAGAGCGGTGGTGGATTAGAGAGCTAACGGGGATGGCTGGTATTCTAATTGACATTAAACGAAAAATATAGAGCTCGGCAGGTCATGTAATGCGTAGGCTAGATAACCGGTGTTACATTAGAGATACAGAATGGGTGTCAAGAGAAGGGAAGCGCCGTCGAGGGTGGGAGAAGACTAGGTGGAGCGATGAAATTAAGAAATCTGCAGGCGCTAGTTGGAATCCATTGGCGCAGGACATGGGTTATTGGACATCGCGGAGAGATGCCTTCGTCCTGCAGTGGGCACAAAATAGGCTCATGATGATGCTGATTCTTGGAACAAAAACTACCACCTGGCTTTCAGTATTCTTTGTATGAAGATGACATCTGCATATGGGCCTTTCGACCTCATATACAAGACATTCAAACAACGCTGCAAGATGGTCTTGATATTATCGACACCTTTTTAAAAGAAAGAGGCATGACTCTCTCATACTCAAAGACAGCTGTACTTCCTTTCACTAGACGACAGCTGAATAATTTGAGACATGCGCTTGAAGGGCAAACATTGATGTTCATGAAACAAGATGAATTTCTTGGAGTTATTCTTGATCCCCAGCTCACAGAGGCATCACACATCCGAGCAATGGAAAAGCAGACTAATGCTGTAATAAACGTATACTTCGGTGACTAGCTGGCACAACATGGGGGGATCAGTTTCTTCCCTATTACAACTTCATAGCGCACTCATAAAACAAAAAAATTGCTTACTCAGCACCTATTCTCCATGGTTTATCGCAAACTTCTGAGGAACGTCTTCTACATTTAATTAGTAGATTCGAAAAAGGGCTGCGAGGGCGTTTTGGGGCTCCGCAGGCTACTTCAAGTTTTCTAGTAATTGCTTAACCTCGTCAGCCGTCATTTTCAGCCATACGAACGGTTGAAACATGCCGACATATTTATCGCATCTTAACTCAACACGAGAAGCATCGATGAAGCCTCGCGCTTAGCGAACGAAACAAAAATAAATTTAACGATGTCGTTCAAGAACAGAAAGCATTATTACCAAGATCCGAATTATGCAAAGTGGCCGTTAGTTACCCTTCTTGGATGTTAACAAGCCCTAAAATTAAATTATTGGAGGGGATTATATCTAAGGGAGACATGCTCGCGGTAGTCGCACAGCAATTTGACGCTGTTTCAAATTTACTCATTATATCTCCAGTTGATTGATTGATTGATTGATTGATTGATTGATTGATTGATTGATTGATTGATTGATTGATTGATTGATTGATTGATTGATTGATTGATTGATTGATTGATTGATTGATTGATTGATTGATTGATTGATTGATTGAATAACTTTAATGAAAGGTCCTGCGAGCTACGGGACGCAAGGTCCCATAGAGCGGGCTACTCCCACGTTGGGACCGGGAGTTGTAACTCCCTGGCCGCATCGTGGGCTCGCTGGACGGCCCAGAGCTGCTCCGCCAGGTCGTGCTACGTAATGCTTCTTGTAGCCTGGCGGAGTCTTGATCCTTGTTTGCGTGGGTCCGACCACACGGCCAGAGCAAGTGATGTACGTCTAGTGTGCTATGGCAATTTTCGCAATATGATGTTTTGTATAGGTCAGTCATGTAGTGATGTAGTCTGTTCTGCGTGGGGTACGTGTTTATTTGAAGCATTCTGAACGTGAGGGCTTGAGGCCTAGTGAGCTTATTGTGAGGTGTGCTGTATATTCTGCGGTCTAGATAAAATTGCCTTGTTATCTCGTTATATGTGGAGGGAGGGTCGCGATTCTCACTGGGATGGTCACGACCAGAATAGGTGGCGTCGCGGAGGGCTAGGTCTCGCGCGCTCCTGTGAGCCATCTCATTGAGATCGCGAGGGGCGTCCTCGATATCTCCGAGGTGTGCCGGGAACATGCAGATGGTGTGATGCTGCAGCGGTGCGGATCTATTAATTATTTGCAGAGCTTGGCTTGCAACAGCTCCTTTCTGAAAGGCTTTGACGGCCGAGCGTGAATCGCTGTAGACGTGGGTGGTGGTCGGGTCTGTGAGCGCGAGTGCGATGGCGACCTGTTCTGCTACTTCGGACTTGTGGGTCTTGACTGTGAGAGCGTTTGTGACTTGACCCTGCTTATTGATCGTGGTGGCAACGAAAGCCTTCCTGGTCGGGTACTGTGCCGCGTCTACGAAACAGGCTAACATCTTCTTATCACGTATTTCGTGCAGGATGAACGATCCGCGTGCCGGCCTTCTGGCACGCGGATCGTTATCTCCAGTTATCTCCAGTTATCTCCAGCAAATTCAAGTTTATAGAGACGGTTCAAGTCATAAAAATTCCTCGGCTTCAGCATTTGTCATTCCACATTTGGTACTAGACGAACTATTTAAGTTATCCCAGGAGATATCTTCCACAATGGCAGAACTGTTTGCAATCCTGCGTGCTTTGCGTTTCGCAATATCAGTAAAAAGATACGCAATAATTTGTTATTTTTAGCGATTCGCAAGCCGCTCTCACATTACTACAAAGCAATAAGAAAAATTCTTCGAACACTTTGCTATTGTATGAGACGCTCAAAGAACACACAAAACCAAGCGCACTGAACCACGCAATTGCATTTCAGTGGGCACCCAGGGCACGGCAATATTCCTGGTAACACTACAGGGGACGCAGCTGCGAATTGGGCGCACATTACCGCAGAGACAATCAATCTTCCTCTTTTGCGAAGTGAAGTCAGTCTTCTCCTCAGACTGATATCCTGTCGTCTCAGCAAAACTTCCTCGTTTGATCAGCGATCTCAGAACTCGGAGTTATACTTTATAGACAAATGTATAAACCTATCAATTTAGTCAAATCTGAGAGAAAACAGAAAATTCGAAACATTAGTACACCACCTGCAGCTTGGTGCTGCGTGTAGATAGAAGATCATGCAATCTAAAAAAGATACTTGGTCCATGGGCAATGGCGAGCCTTCAGCAAAGTGCTTTGAAAAAGTTTTTTCGAGTACACCAGCATATTGGGGAAATAATAAATTTCAGTTTATCCTAATAAGCTAATTAAGTAATATAAATGTTGTTCTGCCTTGAAAATAGATTTATGTGGTGATCGGGATTTTTACGCTGTGTGTAATTACTTGTCTTTTATGCTTTGCGACCCGCCGTGGTTGCTCAGTGGCTATGGTGTTGGGCTGCTGAGCACGAGGTCGCGGGATCGAATCCCGGCCACGGCGGCCGCATTTCGATGGAGGCGAAATGCGAAAACACCCGTGTACTTAGATTTAGGTGCACGTTAAAGAACCCCAGGTGGTCGAAATTTCCGGAGTCCCCCACTACGGCGTGCCTCATAATCAGAAAGTGGTTTTGGCACGTAAAACCCCATAATTTAATTTTTTAATTTTTTTTTATGCTTTGCAGTGTAATCACTTGTATGCTGTGTTTTGGCTATTGAAAATATTTGACATTATATATTCGTATGTGTACTGAACTCCTGCACAAAACTTTGCGATTCATGTACTGTCGGGCTGTATAGCTTTTTATTCATCGGGTGTTCTACTGAGCGCCATATTTTGTGACATCGTTGGCCCTTTTTGCACATATTTGTTTCCTTTGCTAACTGGCAAGGAGTAGCCGGTGCCACCAAGAAGGCGCCGCCGTCTGTTATTAATCATTTCAGTAAAAAAAAAAGTGACCAGTTGTGTGACGACAACCGCAAAAAGATGACGGTGACGTAGGCAGTATGAAGGCGATCACACGTTTTGCCCTACTCCCGCCATTCGATCCCAGTTTGCGACATGACAGTTCTTGAGTTTCGTCTGAAAGCGAAGTGCTGAAAGCAATAGCAAGGCCGGTATTTTGTAGCGATGCCTTTTCCGATTCTATGCTTTTTCTGGCTTTTCATGCTTGGCCAGTGGTCAGAGCGACGGTCTGTCCACATTATCAACGGGATCAGACAGCCGTGTGTGGTGGATGATAAGAATAGCATAGAATAAGGCATAAGGCATCGCTACAAAATAGCGGCCCAAGTTGTAGTGCGGCGCTCGAGCCCCACGCATGGTTTTCCAACAATGCGCGGAGGCGACACGGCGAAGCACAGAACGTGAGGCAACAGCTGCTGCGCGGCAGGAACGCGTATTAAACCAGATAATGCCACAATGTCACAATGCTGGCGCGATATGAGACTGCGGCACCGGCGTTACAAGTGTCGCACCTCGAGTGGACACGCAATGAGACCGACGGAATGCTGTCAGTTTCTGTAAGCGCCCAAATAAATGATTAGATGTAATTTTAGAATGTTTCATGCAAAGTGTGCAACGCTGTGCTGACTAACGCAAGATTTTCGGAGTGGTACATTCACCGAAAAAAAAACGATACGGTGTTTTATGCCAGCAGTTATGGGAAAAGGTTATCGTTATAGGGGGAGTAATGAATTATTAAATGTTTCCATCATTAAAAACGATCCAACCTTTCTCTAGTAATCTGCTAATAGGCGAGAATACGTTGCTGTGCACTAGCTAATAATAAGTACAGCATCTTGCTTTTAGCTATTTTCTCTTTGAGGTTTTTCTTTTCAGCCCGTTGAGGCAGACTCACGAGGATATTCGTGCGAGCTGGCATGCGCTCGTGGCGCGTGGCGAAGTAAGCTGGCCGATAGCGGCACCTGGGGCCCTATAACGTAAAACTATTCCAATGTGTTTTTATTCCAATCGCCTGACGTCAAATTTGCGTAACCGTCGATGCAAGCACCGGGCGGTTACCCGCAGGGTTGTCTCAACACACAAATCAAACACTCTCCTCGTTCATAGGAGGTCACTTTTGTTTGCTTGAAAAACGAACAACATTGCCTACAGTGAGTAGTTTGCCTTATCTAATTGGCTGACAAGAGGCGAAGAGCACGCTGAAGAAGAGAGGCATCCGATGGGCCCGAGCCTGTGCACTGAAAATCGATAACCGGATGAAGCGGGTGGTGACGGCGTCTGCGATTGGTCCGCTTTCTTTTACTTATCTTGCGATGGCTGGTCGAAAATCGCGGCGGCATGCAACGGAAGATTAACAATGACGGTAAAACGGATCCTCAGCAAAGAGTTGGCAGAAAGAGGTCGTAAACGTGCCGAAAGTGCTCGAGAACGTTACACGGCTACGCAAAAAGTTTTATTATACGCAATAAACCCATGCTCTCCGGCAGGTGCGAGTACCCAGCGTCTAAGCGATCGGCGGCAGCTATCTTTTATTCCTTTCAGACGGGGCATCCTGCGACTATTCAGTAGAAAATTCAGTTTTGTTCGGCATACTAATGCATCCTTAAGAGGAAGCTTTAGCTCGGGCCCAACTCCGACGCGGCCTATTCAAACACATGTAAAACGCAAAAACGTTTTTATGAGATAACCCCTGGACCGATTTTGATGAAATTCGTTGCATTTGAAAGAGAAAGTTAAATTCTAGTGACTGTTGGAAGCGGAATTTCGATTTAGGGCTTGAATTTTCTTAAATCGATTTTCAAATATTTGACCGTTTGAAAAAAATGGAAGCACGAAGTTTACAAATTCATAGCTCTGCATCAAGAACTGATGTCACGGTTCTGTAAACGGCATCCATTAGATCATTCAAAGCGGACAAATGCAATATGTCATTTTACATCTTACGTGAATTCGTTACGTCGGTTACAGTGGTTTTGCAAAAGTTGTATTTCCCTATGATTAAATATTTTTGATATTCATGTGTAACACATCAATTTTGTCCGCTTTAGATGTACTGTTAGATGCAATTCACAGAATTGTATTATCATGTTTAGTGGTTGAGTTACAGAGTCGTAAACTTGATAGTTTCGTTTTTTTAAAATGTTCGATATTTGGCAATTTTTAATAAAAAATTCACGACCTAACTCAGAAATTCGAAACCAACAGTCACTATATTTTAAGTTTGTCTTTTAAATGCAACAAACCTCGTCAAATTTGCTGCAGTGGTTGCCGAGAAAAACGAATTCTCCTTTTACATGTATTTAGATAGGAGCACTCGAGCTAAA
Organism: Dermacentor andersoni; assembly: GCF_023375885.2. Taxonomy (NCBI): domain Eukaryota; kingdom Metazoa; phylum Arthropoda; class Arachnida; order Ixodida; family Ixodidae; genus Dermacentor; species Dermacentor andersoni. Next base: position 87,926,451 of record NC_092819.1, read on the forward strand.
GCTTCCTCTTAACGCGTAGACTCACTTTGACGCGGTGAGGTTTTGCGGTTTTGTGACGTCGCGTGACAGGCAGGGCAAGTGAATGCAGCCCGAAAACTTTTGACCAGTAGCCGGCGGCTAATGGCGAAAAGGCGTCGAATCAGAAATAACTATTTTTCTTTTTTCGGTCAAATCATGCATGATCAGTGTGTCCACGTCATATGAGATGGGGACGTATCGTGGTTTTCGTGAGGTCGCGTGACATTAAGGTGAAAGGGGGGTGGTCCAAAAAAGTGGTTGACCAATCGCGGAGGGTTGATTACAGAATTGGAATAGAAAAGTTTGGAATTGTTTTTCGGTGTAGCACCCCTGGTTGGCGGTGTCGCATGCTGTCACCAATCTTGTGTCACGCGCAGTCGACGCCGCACGATGTTCAGGTTAAAGAAAACTTTCAGTGGCAATATATATATATATATATATATATATATATATATATATATATATATATATATATATATATATATATATATATATATATATATATATATATTCAAAGCTGTATATCCTCTTCACCACGAAACACGCGGAGTGGTACATCGATAACCACACATCTTGCGTAGCTTTTTCAGCGTTGCACGCTAATATATGAAACATAGTTTAGGGGCGCTATAATGTAAAACTATTCCAAACTTTCTATTCCAATTCTGTAATCAGCCCTCCGCGACTGGTCAAAAACATTTTTGTACCACCCCAACTTCACCTGTCTGTCACGCGACGTTACGAAAGCCGCAATATCTCCCCATCTGATATGACGTGTACAGATTGATTATGCATGATCTGACCGAAAAAAGAAAAATTGTTATTTCTGATTCTACGCCTTTTCGCCATTAGTGAAAGTTTTCGTGCTGCACCCACTTCTCCTGCCGGTCACGCGACGTCAGAAAACCGCAAAAACTTACCGCGTCGAATTGACGCGTACGCGTTAAGAATGCATTAATATGGTGAACAAAACTGAATTTTCTTCTGAATAGTCGCAGGAGGGCCCATTCCGAAAGGAATAAAAGATCGCTGCCCCCAATCGCTCAGGCTCTGACTACTCGCACCTGCCGGAGAGCGTGGATTTATTTGCGTAAAATAAAACGTCTTGCTTGGCCGTGTAACGTTTTAGAGCACTTTCGGCACGTTTACGACCTCGTTCTTCCAACTCTTCTTTGCTGAGGATGCGTTTTAGCGTCATTCTTAAGCTTCCGTTGCATGCCGCCGTGATTTTCGACCAGCCATCGCAAGCTAAGTAAGAGAAAGCGGACCAATTGCAGACGCCGGCACCACCTGCTTCATCCGGTTATCGACTTTCAGTGCAGTGGTTCGGCCCTATCGAAGCCCTCTCCACTTGAGCGTGTTCCTCGGCTCTTGTCAGCCAATTAGATAAGACAAGCCGCTCAATGTAGGCAATATTATCCGTTTGTCAAGCAAACAAAAGTGACCACCTGTGAACGAGGAGAGCGTTTGATTGGTCGGTTGAGACAGCCCTACGGGTGACCAACCGATGGTTGCGTTGGCGGTTACGCAAATTTCACGTCAGGAGATTGGAATAAAAACATATTGGAATAGTTTTACGTTATACAGCCCTAGTTTTACGTTATAGGGCCCTAGATTAACGCTCACTCTGCGCATCAAGTCATTCGACAGATTCCTCTGCCTAACAAGACGACGCCAACATCCACCGAACTACAGGGGCTATCAGAGAGGCAGTTCACGATATTTTGCGATAGCCTCCTCAGTATGGATAGTCTTTAGTGAGGCGAAATCAGCTGTGGCGCTACTTAGTCGCAGTGAAAGAAACCGCTTACAGAGTGTTGGCTCTTCAGACTACCGACGTATATACTTTAGGAGAAGGGAACGGCAAACAAATTACATTGCATTGGATTTTCAGTCACTGTGGTACACGGCAACAAACTGGCCTATGCCGAAGCAAAGAAAGCCCTCGAGAACCAGAGCCACTGCCTCCAATTCCTTTTTCAAGAGCGGGCGCCAACTGCCTCTTCTCAAGTGTCATCCGAAACGCGACAGAAAAGCACTGTGACAATCCGGCTAATCGCGACAGACGGCTCCGAAGATTGGCCCCTACCTATAAATTTAGGCTACCGCCAGAAATTCATCCCAGGTGTTCCAGTTTTCTGCACGGACTTGGGATGGTGGTGGCATTTACGCGCGGGTACGTTAACCTCATACGACGCATCGAGTTTCCAGACTGGGAGTTGTGCAATGTCAATGAAGGTCATGTGCTGTGCTGTGTGACTACCCTCGGTACGTGGAAGAGCGACAAAAGTTGAGCCATAACTTTAACGCACCTCGACAGCCGCTGCTGTCATCGCTGTCGAAGGACGTTATTTTAGGCCCTCGGCCAGACGTTGAAACGAATTTTAAGACCATTCCGGCTTTGTTTGACTTTTTTTTTAATGTACGAGACTGGACTGTGCACTTTAGGTAGATCAAACTGCTTTCTATACCTTTTACATCCTTCTCCTCTCGTCATCGCCACCCACCACGCACCTCTTTGTTCCCTCTTTCCCTTAACACAGCGCAGGGTAGGTTTGCTAGAGAATGTACCTCAGGCCGACCTTCCAGCATTTCATATCTTTAAACTTCTTTTTTTTTCTCTCTACTCGAATTCTCCTTTTACATGTATTTAGATAGGAGCACTCGAGCTAAAGCTTCCTCTTAACGCGTAGACTCACTTTGACGCGGTGAGGTTTTGCGGTTTTGTGACGTCGCGTGACAGGCAGGGCAAGTGAATGCAGCCCGAAAACTTTTGACCAGTAGCCGGCGGCTAATGGCGAAAAGGCGTCGAATCAGAAATAACTATTTTTCTTTTTTCGGTCAAATCATGCATGATCAGTGTGTCCACGTCATATGAGATGGGGACGTATCGTGGTTTTCGTGAGGTCGCGTGACATTAAGGTGAAAGGGGGGTGGTCCAAAAAAGTGGTTGACCAATCGCGGAGGGTTGATTACAGAATTGGAATAGAAAAGTTTGGAATTGTTTTTCGGTGTAGCACCCCTGGTTGGCGGTGTCGCATGCTGTCACCAATCTTGTGTCACGCGCAGTCGACGCCGCACGATGTTCAGGTTAAAGAAAACTTTCAGTGGCAATATATATATATATATATATATATATATATATATATATATATATATATATATATTCAAAGCTGTATATCCTCTTCACCACGAAACACGCGGAGTGGTACATCGATAACCACACATCTTGCGTAGCTTTTTCAGCGTTGCACGCTAATATATGAAACATAGTTTAGGGGCGCTATAATGTAAAACTATTCCAAACTTTCTATTCCAATTCTGTAATCAGCCCTCCGCGACTGGTCAAAAACATTTTTGTACCACCCCAACTTCACCTGTCTGTCACGCGACGTTACGAAAGCCGCAATATCTCCCCATCTGATATGACGTGTACAGATTGATTATGCATGATCTGACCGAAAAAAGAAAAATTGTTATTTCTGATTCTACGCCTTTTCGCCATTAGTGAAAGTTTTCGTGCTGCACCCACTTCTCCTGCCGGTCACGCGACGTCAGAAAACCGCAAAAACTTACCGCGTCGAATTGACGCGTACGCGTTAAGAATGCATTAATATGGTGAACAAAACTGAATTTTCTTCTGAATAGTCGCAGGAGGGCCCATTCCGAAAGGAATAAAAGATCGCTGCCCCCAATCGCTCAGGCTCTGACTACTCGCACCTGCCGGAGAGCGTGGATTTATTTGCGTAAAATAAAACGTCTTGCTTGGCCGTGTAACGTTTTAGAGCACTTTCGGCACGTTTACGACCTCGTTCTTCCAACTCTTCTTTGCTGAGGATGCGTTTTAGCGTCATTCTTAAGCTTCCGTTGCATGCCGCCGTGATTTTCGACCAGCCATCGCAAGCTAAGTAAGAGAAAGCGGACCAATTGCAGACGCCGGCACCACCTGCTTCATCCGGTTATCGACTTTCAGTGCAGTGGTTCGGCCCTATCGAAGCCCTCTCCACTTGAGCGTGTTCCTCGGCTCTTGTCAGCCAATTAGATAAGACAAGCCGCTCAATGTAGGCAATATTATCCGTTTGTCAAGCAAACAAAAGTGACCACCTGTGAACGAGGAGAGCGTTTGATTGGTCGGTTGAGACAGCCCTACGGGTGACCAACCGATGGTTGCGTTGGCGGTTACGCAAATTTCACGTCAGGAGATTGGAATAAAAACATATTGGAATAGTTTTACGTTATACAGCCCTAGTTTTACGTTATAGGGCCCTAGATTAACGCTCACTCTGCGCATCAAGTCATTCGACAGATTCCTCTGCCTAACAAGACGACGCCAACATCCACCGAACTACAGGGGCTATCAGAGAGGCAGTTCACGATATTTTGCGATAGTCTCCTCAGTATGGATAGTCTTTAGTGAGGCGAAATCAGCTGTGGCGCTACTTAGTCGCAGTGAAAGAAACCGCTTACAGAGTGTTGGCTCTTCAGACTACCGACGTATATACTTTAGGAGAAGGGAACGGCAAACAAATTACATTGCATTGGATTTTCAGTCACTGTGGTACACGGCAACAAACTGGCCTATGCCGAAGCAAAGAAAGCCCTCGAGAACCAGAGCCACTGCCTCCAATTCCTTTTTCAAGAGCGGGCGCCAACTGCCTCTTCTCAAGTGTCATCCGAAACGCGACAGAAAAGCACTGTGACAATCCGGCTAATCGCGACAGACGGCTCCGAAGATTGGCCCCTACCTATAAATTTAGGCTACCGCCAGAAATTCATCCCAGGTGTTCCAGTTTTCTGCACGGACTTGGGATGGTGGTGGCATTTACGCGCGGGTACGTTAACCTCATACGACGCATCGAGTTTCCAGACTGGGAGTTGTGCAATGTCAATGAAGGTCATGTGCTGTGCTGTGTGACTACCCTCGGTACGTGGAAGAGCGACAAAAGTTGAGCCATAACTTTAACGCACCTCGACAGCCGCTGCTGTCATCGCTGTCGAAGGACGTTATTTTAGGCCCTCGGCCAGACGTTGAAACGAATTTTAAGACCATTCCGGCTTTGTTTGACTTTTTTTTTAATGTACGAGACTGGACTGTGCACTTTAGGTAGATCAAACTGCTTTCTATACCTTTTACATCCTTCTCCTCTCGTCATCGCCACCCATCACGCACCTCTTTGTTCCCTCTTTCCCTTAACACAGCGCAGGGTAGCTTTGCTAGAGAATGTACCTCAGGCCGACCTTCCAGCATTTCATATCTTTAAACTTCTTTTTTTTTCTCTCTACTCTCCGTTCTGCTTAGACCAGTGTTTCCAGAGTAGTGTGCTGTGCGCGGCGCTGTTAAGCAGAAACGCTAATGTGTGTGTGCAGAAAACTCATGCTACCAGCAGAACCAGAACGCTGCGTTGGTTCCGGCAGAGCTGAATGAGCGGAGTGGCACGGCGTGTTCATTTAGCTTTGTTGTTTTAATGTGCTAGCGTTATTGGCAGACCGCACACAATTTGTAGATATCCGTCTGACGCAAACAAAAATAGAGCAGACTTGTTTGACCGTGAAGTGTCAGCACCGTATTTGTAGCGAAGCTGGGCCCATGTTCACTGAAGGCTCCAACGCTAGTATGCTTCGTCAGAACAATTACATTAATGAATTCTGTGGTTTTCACGTGACAAAACCATGACTTGATTATGAGGCATGGCGTAGTGGGAGACTGCGGATTAATTTTTACCACCATGGGATCTTTAAACTACCGCCAATGCACGAAACGCCGGTGTGTTTGCATCTCGCCCCCGTGGAAAAGTGGCCGCCGCTGCCGGGATTCGATCCCGCGACCTCGTGCTTAGCAGCGCAACACGATAGCAGCTAAGCCACCGCGGCGGGCGGAAGAGCTAATTCTGGCCAATCCTTTTGCTGCAAATTTTATTAATGAAGGCTGTTGGTCAATAGAACATAGAATTTATGAACGAAACGTTTTGGGAATTGGGCCCCTATTTCTTTCGAGCAGTGGTAGTAAGAGCTTCATATGCCTGTAATTAAATCACATACTTTAATACAACCTGCCCGTATATGACTGTACCGTTAAAAACCTTGCTCACATATAACGGTTTCGAGCGCTTGTTAAGTAATTTTTCCAAAGGCAATATTTCAAGCACATACCCCTTACTTCTCAACAAAATTACCCATAGTATCAGTCCCCTCCCCTATCCAATTTTTGCTTAACTTGATCTCAGATGCATTCACAGTTCTCGTACGGATGCTGGATTAATTCTCCGTTGTTTGTAAAACGCACATGTACAGGTTCAGATCGCTTGCATGCGTAACTTTCTGCAAAAGCCGTAATTACTTCCCAGACTTCGAACTTTGCCTACACTAACCGCTACCTTGCCCTACAGTGAACTGAAGGCACGAGGGGAAACTCGCATCACGCAGGGAAAAACCGAAAAAAAAAACAAGGGCTCAACAATCATTTGTAACGCTCTTGAGCAAGAAACGTGCAAATTTAACAACATATAAGAAGCTCTGAAGTTCTACTAAATATAAGTTTGGTATCAAATGCATTTTGTTTTATGAGTCTCGGAAACATTGTGAATAAAAGAATGATGACATTTTGGGACGCTTGCATGAGTACATTTGCACGAAGACGCTAATTAACCTACGCAGAGAAGTGAATTTTCTTTCGTCCCCATCAATATGTTCGCTATTCGGATGGAGTGTAGACCCCGTGCCTTGCATGCATCAGCGAGGAGACCGTGGGAAAGCAACCACATGCCTTGTACAGTCAATAAGTATTGAAAGAAGGCGAGTATTACGTAATTCTTTTTAAAGTACATAATTAACCTACACAATACAAACTTTGAGGATGCGTCACCCATCGACCGGCTCTCTGGTTCTCAAAGTATGAAATACGGGCCGTTTTTGGTCCTTCCAGGAAGAAGGAGAAACTTTTGAAGCATTTTATATAGCGCCTGCAAATGGGTCGAAAACGAAGGTTCATAATTTTTTTTTTGTTCCCTAATTGACGTGCACCGAAACACACTTACCCGCATTTTGCCCTTAACATTTCTCATACGTTCACTAAATATAAACTTCGGTGGGTAATTTTGTTAGGTCCTTGGCCTAATGCAAACAGCGCAGCCCTGGTAACAAGAGCCGTTATAGCTTTTCTCCAAGCCACTGGGCGGGACGGACGACTTTAGAGAGGCCACAACTCTGTGAATTTGTATATACGCATCTCTTCCTTATACCATCATCATTCATCAGCCCTTTCCCTCCCCGTCCCTCTTCTTCAGTGTAGAGTAGCAGGCCAGAGCAAGTTATAGCTCAGGCCGACCTCTCTGCCTGTCTGTAAATAAATTTCTCTCTCTCTCTCTGTGGGTAATTTATTTTTTCCGAAAACCGTGAAAGCTCACTTAAGCTTTTTGAGCGCTTCTACATAGTTGCATTAACAGCTTAAATGTAAAGCGTGGTCGGGACCCGAAGAAAGTGCAGTCTTGCAGAAGCGCCTCGAAGCACTGTCTCTTACGAAGAAAGAAAACGAGACGTTGGCACGTTCATGGTGTCAGACACTATTAAAGAGCCGCTTTGGCAGGTGGAGTGCTTAAAGACAGAGTTTTGTTTGGACCCACCGTTGCACACGCATTTACTTGTAGCATTATGGCCCACAAACACCCGTTTCGAAGGCGTCTAACGGAAAATTCTAGGCGTGTCGAATGCACCCGATCGTGTCACAGTGTGAACGCAACCGCAAAAGATAAACGATGCGAAGAAACGTTATTCATATATGAGAATGTGAAAGGTGCCCCGTAACTCACGCGGGCAAAGCTGTCGAGACGACGAAATCAAAGTACGCTGTCACATGCTATCGCTGCTATGTTAAGGCCTAGTTTGCTTTTTCTTTTCTTTTTTCTGCGCGTCTCTGGAGGCCTTGTGAACCTCTACGGGTGGGTCGGGCATGCACCGTTCATACGTCGACTGCACAACGAGCATGACAGCGCGGACACGCATTGAATGCCCCTATAAGTGCAATCGCAATAATAACGCAACTCAAGGATTGAAGGTGACCGTTGGTCGACGGCGCACGTCCCCATGAGAGCAATGCTCAGGAAAGTCTTATGGACAACACTAAGTGCGGCACAAGGCTCGGACGTGCGCACAAGCCTTTCCGGCAAGGCTCGCAGAATTCGGCGACCACAGGGTGAGAGCAAACTCCCAAGAAGCTGATTCTAACTCTGAACCGCAGTGTTAGTTTTCTTGAAAGTCAGCTCAGCAAAAACACAATTTTAGCAACCCTTAAGCCAGTGCGTAACGGTACACCGCAAAGTCCAAAGTCTCACTGCAAAATCGAAAGTCTCACTGCAGTGAGGTTCGAAATCTCTTTAAGCCCGTGATCATATATCACTGATTAAAACGATATGAGATCGAGTTGCGCGCGGCCCACCATGCTACTGAAGTTTTTGCGAAAGCAACTGCGAACGCATTTCTTAGGCTAAATAAAAAGGTTCACTATATCCAAGCAATTCCTTTGATGACTTCTCTGCAGAAACTTCCATCTTTTAAGCATGTGAGTCTCAATAAAATGTGTATAGATATAAAGAACCAAAGGCACATAATTATGAACAAAACGAATTTTAAGGAAACCTTTATGAAGCTAAATACGACAGGCTCGCCCTGCAGTATTCCTTGCTGCAAATGTTTCTAAAACTTACTTATGAAAGTAGTCCATATTAACCCTTGGTGGTCCATGATTCCTGTAGGAATCGTAATCTTTTGAAGCAAATCCGACGTTAAGAAAAACAAACAATAAAATTATCTCAGAATTGTCAGTGCCAGCAATGCTAATTTCTATATTTGTCCACTTCGTGTCGCAGACAAAGGTTGCTCGCACTGATTTCTCGTGATTGGCCATGGTCGCATCATGCAATGGTTAGGTCTCTACGCTGTATTTGGAGACTGTTTCGTAATGAATATAGCCTGGTTTGGGTGGCATAAAAGAATCTTCACACATTCTGTGGCAATATATTAACGCCATTACGATTGTGAATTGTGTATTTTTAAGAACCGCATGCTGGTTATAGCTCTGAGAGCCTTCGGTTTATTGCCAAGAACTCCAGCGGCAGTCTTTCTGCTTTCCCTTGCCTTTGTTGGCGGAAATTCACGTATTATAATTTTTTTCTCATTATTAGAAAAGGTTTCTGTCCATATAAATTAAAATTTATTAAGATTCCGCAACGTCCGTGAAGTAGCTGGTACACTATATAAGTAAGGCTTAGCTCAGTTCGATTCGGGCACGTACCCACGATATTTTTACGGGAGGGGGTGCAACCCAAGGTAACGTTTCTATGCAATCGAGGGGGTGGGGGGGGGCGTACTTTCACTAGTATACGATTGTGAGTAATGCCCACCGTTCGCCATAAAGACGCGTAAACCCGCAAATAACCAATGAAATAAGGTAGATCGCACAGGTACGTTTGTGACAGGCACCTCGCCTTTTCTTGACAAACAAGGAACCACATAACATGAACTCGCGTAGGAAAGATGCGCAGGAAGATCACTGCCAAGAACATGTAAACAAGCGAAAGTGTAAAATAAATATTTCTAGAAACGTTTTCTGAATTAGCTCTGGAAGAATTATACAGAAATATATATATTTGGGGAACAATCGCAGTTTTTTGGATCTCTCGTTTACTGCTCTGCCAAGCGCCTAAACCAACTCGTACGGTTATTTGGGAAGTTGCGTAGCGGTACATGGCCGCCAGTCCCGTACAAACGCGTAGAGTGCCGGATACTGCGGTAATAGACGTACTGCGCCCACCGCGCAAGGGTAGAAAAACACCCACATAAGCACAGCAGAGAAGTGGCTACGTCAGGCGGCTTGACTAATAACGGGAGTAGCGTCGTTCAAAACCCACGGAATCATTCTCCATTGCCGGCGGCGCATTCTCTGTTTCCTTATAAATAAAAAGATGTTAATCCATTATTATTTGCGCAAACAACGGTTAAATTTGTTATTTTCGCTTTTCCATCCTGTTTGGCTATTGCTTCGGCTCTCTCCCTTAGTGGATATCTTCAGGAGTGCAAGTGTGTTTACCATGGAACAAACCACCGCCGTTAAGCGCACATACACTTTTACTGTGTACACAATAACCATAAATCCTCATTACCACGCCAGCCCAGCTTTGTGCTCTCGTTTTAAGGAGCAGGAAATCGGATAACATCTATTATTTGGTTGAACCACACAGTAATAGCTGAAAACTAGTAATCCAACGTACACTGATAACCTATGAGCTAGGTTAGCGAAGCCTGAATTCTGCTCGCATTCGAGGCCAAAAGCAACGAAATAAATGGCTGAAACATTTGCCTTCACCTATTTTTATAGTTCATGAGTGACTCTAGCGTAACTTTTTCCACTAGTGAGTTCACATCGAATGATACGCTTTGCCTTCCCAACGGAACAAGATTAAGGTAATTTTTTGTCTATAGTCCTGTTTGTAGTTATGCGTTATTTCTGTGCATTTTCTTTTTTTTTTCTATTATAGCATCTTTAGCCTTTAATAGCCAACTGTGCCAATCCTTTCGGACAGCTAAGCTTTGTGCGTTGTCAATTAGGAAAACAGCTATCAGCCGCCCATTTCCATCGGGACGGGGTCTGTTAGCGTCATACTAACAAGAGATCGTACAGTAATTCGCGTTGGACAATTGTTTCTAGTCAGTGCTTTCTTTGCGGTAATTGAACTGCATTATGCACGTGGGCGCTGATAAAGTTACACGCAGGGGGAGCCTGACGCGTAAGTACAAAACGTATAGGACCCTGCGCTATGGTATACGTCGGCGTCCAGTTCATGTATAAAAGCCAGTGTACCTTTGTGTGCCGCCCTTAGCAGTGCGGCAATAAATAATAGTCATGTCATACAAATTATCACTTGAGCGACACACTCGTAAACACTAGTTGAAGAATACGTAATACACGCGACGTCTTGGAAAAAAAGAACCCTTTATTGTCCGACACGTATTTATCGCAAAAGTTAGGCTTACTTAAGACGAATTTTTTAGACACAAATGTTTGCTTATATTTTAGCTGTAGCAATGCATTCGTACACGTTAGCTACACTGGGATGCTTCACGGTACAGGGAGCCATATGTGCAATTACATTACTGGTAATTTGCAAGTTCAGTGAAAATGGCGACCTATTCGAACTTATCTCGTTATTCGATCGATCAATCAAAGTGCAAGTTGTACTGGTCCAGGTAACATCGTGATATTGACAGGGGTCAGGTGTCGGTGAGCGTGTGCGACACATGAATAATTATTCTAGCCCGAAGATGGAATAAGAAACACTACAACCTATATTCCCGTCCTGCCTGCATAAGATGGCCACTGGTGCACATATTTTTCACACACTCACCCGTGGCCAGGGAGTACCAGTTTGGATAGGACACAGAAGGGAAGACGGGCAGAAGACGTCCAGCCCGGAAGCCTTGCTTCTCCATCAAGCGGAAGGCCGGGTAGTTGGCTTTGTCCACGTAGTCCCATCGAAGGCCATCAACAAGGAACACGACGAGCTTCTTGCGGAACACGGGTTGGAACGAACCGCTACGTTTACTCCTGTCTATGGGCCGCTGCTCATTTCCATGGTTAACTGCCTGTCCACCATTACTCAACAAAATGAAGCACAGGCTAAAGATCAGAAATGCCAGAAACTGCAGTCTAGTGCCACAAAACGAGGCCATAGATTAAAAAGTCTGTATATCCTTCTCGAGCACAAGAAAAGTTTCTCGAAAGCCCCAGCAGAGTTATGTCAGCCGCTGTTGGGACTCCTGGCTTAGACAGAAGCGAAGGTCGTTTAGAACGAGCGCAACATAGCGTACCGTGTAAAGAATGCCGGTGTCCTCTGGGCATCGACTCTCAGCATGAGAGTCGCTCATATTCCCGGCTTGCCTGTTATTTTGCGGTTATTCTTCGTCACCACCAAACTAAACAGCATACACGTCGTTAGTGCGGCTTGTTGCAAAACTTGCGTTCTTCTGCTGGAAGCCAGTATTAACACTCGCGAGTAAGAGCACGTGCTTACTGTGGCCGCTTCGATTACCATGGAACACAAACATCCGTAAGCTGTTTCGCACTCGAGTAACAAGCATAATGTGACCTTCAGGTTGTTGTTTTTTCTATAGAATGTGTTTACGTTATCATCTTTCACTGCGTCAGGGGAGAAACTTGAAACAGCAGGCACCGAACGGTTTGTTAACTGCTGCTATAGGAGCGAGCAGACGTTGCCCCAGAGGAGGAGCGCAAAAAGCGCAATAACCGAAGTATTATTACTAACTTGCAGTATTCAACTTTTAAGCTGCGTTATCACCACATTGGTGATTAGGAGTACTCAAAAACGTAGGCCCGAGGATAAAAAATTTTGGATCGTTGCTCCTGTTTCTGCTTTTTGACAGATACCTGGTCTTACGATTTCACGTCGTAGCACCAAATCGAAATTCCAAAGACATATTCGTGCTTTATAATTCCTGATATACTCAGGTTTTTCGGGCATACCTTACAACCTATAAAATTCTAGCAAGCGGCCTGGAATCGACTGCCCCAAGAATTATTTCATAAACATGTCCTTGTTTGAACGATGTATGAATATTGTTACGAGCCACCTTCTTAGACTAGCGAAGAAAACGATCACCGGGACGTTGCGCGTGTTCTGTAAATTGCGTTTCTATAAATTGTGCTTGGCCTTTCATCTTTTGGTCCCGTAAAACATTGATGGAGGGGCCAGGTATATATATATTCTCGCAAGACGACGGAACTCTAAAGCGGTCGGCGCTGCGGTGCGACCACTGGGGCATACCAGCCGGAATCTGTTTCTGTGCCGCGAACCACGATTGTGTTAGCCATACCCTCGGGGCCCTCGAACGTTCAACAGTGCCGATGACATCGAAGTTGAGGAGTGGCTGACGCAGTACGAATGGAAGAGCGATCACAAACACTGAGACCTGCCAGTCATGCTGGCAAATGTGGCCCTTTATCGTAGTGTAACGGCGAAGTTATAATATGACAATTATGAGGCCGAACATGGGTGCTGTGATGTGTTTAAGCTCAGGGGGATGGGGGGCTCCGTGACTTACTCGGCAAGGGCTCTAGTCGAAAAATCGCTGCGAAGAATCATTTGTCCACTCAAGCTCAAACGTCCGCGGAGTCGCGCCTGCCGTACATACAGGATGTCGTGTCACCATGCCTTCACGCTGACAGCGACATGCTAGATTCTGACAAGGTGGGGCACAGTCTTAGCGGACGGCGCATTCAATCTGCTCATGTGCGGAAATTGTGCAATCGTTGATGCTATGAACGAGGAGTGCCAGCGTTTCGAGCAGGTCAAGAGCCGCCGTGTTGAAAGACCCTTCACCCGGTTTTCCAACGTCACCGCGAGGTCTTTGTGTAAAAAGCGGCCGCCATCTCAGCTTCCAGCCCCTTCGGCCGAATCGACGAGGGTTGTACGCCGCGAAATCGAAGCTATGGCTCCAACTAGCCCCTTCACAAACTCTAACACCGGTTATTCGAACACGCCACCGGTTTCATTCGTCTAAGTCATCGTGCAAAACAAACTCGCGAATTTCGCGGTTCACGCTGCTTGCGTCATGATTAGTCGTCCGCTCCTGTGGCCCCGACATCGTTCCCTCATTATCAAAGGTTCGCTCCACGATCTCGGAACCGCGCTGATTGGACAACTGCAGACGATCGTTCTGTCTGCTTTAATTGCCGCCGTGTCGGGCACGTTGCTCGCTATTGTAAAAAAAACTGGTCGTTCTCGCAACGTACTCCATCCTTTGCCCATGCTCGCCGCATTGGACGCAGCCCTGTTGAGCCACTATCTGCGGCACATTCATAAGATCCTGACGCTGCCCCGACATGGTCCAGGCACTCGCCGCCACCGAGAGGTGACCAGTCGCGTTACCAACCTTTACGCCGTCCGTCCTCCCACTCCCTGCCACGACGCCGCGCGACGTCGCTGAACAACCGTGGCTCCTTCGGTCCGGAAAAGAAGACGATGCAGCACCCGGTGGTAACGCTGCATCCCCGACTCTGCCGCGAAACCTTCTAGTTCCTTTGCCGACTCGACGCTCTATGCTTGAAGTTGACGTTTTTGGCGTAAACATCTCTGCACTTGTCGACACCGGGGCTCACATTTTTGTCATGAACTTTAGCTTTCGTCGTCACTTAAAGAAGGTGGTCACACCTGCTCAATACCGCGCTGTATAAGAATGGCTGATAAAGGAAATCCTGCCGTCCTTGGAATGTGCACCGCCCGCATCATCATCGCTGGTCACTCAACTTCTGTTCATTTGTTATTCTTGAGCAATGTCCTTATGACGTTATACTTGGTATGGATATTTGAACAACTCATTCTTCCCTAATTTACTACGCGAGTGGCATCCTTCAGCTCCAATTGCCTCACCTATCCGATGCTCAAACCACGCTTTCGTCCTGTCTCTGCTCTCTCGACAATGTGCGCATGGCCCTCCAAGCCGCCTTGTATATATACATGATCTCCAGCCTTCCTGTGTAGGATAGCAATTGCGTGATCTCCCCGGTAAGGGGCATCCTGCTCGCCAAAAATGTGGCGGTGCCTAACACGCTGGTGACTGTACCGGCAATCGTATCTCCCTTCCCATTTTAAACTTAAGCGCCTCTCCTTGATTAATTGCTGCACGTATGTCGCTCGCAGCCAACACTGTGGCCGTAAGATCCAACCAGTCCCTCCATCCTTCATTTGCACCACAACTAGATCGCCGCGTGATGCCTTTGTCCGAATGATCCCCGCTGGCCTTTCTCCTGCTCAAGCTACCGACCTTCGCCACCTCCTCCAGTGATACCATGGTATTTTCGACTTGGACGATCGTTCTCTCAGCCAAACGTTTGTTGTCCAGCATCATATCTACACATGGGACGCGAGCCCTGTCCGCCGCCGTCCATATCTTGTATCCCTCGCCTAACGTCATGTGATTCAAGGTGAAATTGAGAAAATGCTCACAAAAGGCGTTATCGAACCTTTTTCCAGTCCGTGGGCGTCACCGTGGTGCTAGTCAAAAAGAAAGACGGCAACTGGCGCTTTTGAGTTGACTACCGACGCTTGAACGACACGACGCGAAAGGACGTGCACACACTGCCCCTAAGCGATGACTGCTTGGACTGCCTCCACGGAGCCACATATTTTCATAACATTCCATGCGACTTATTGAAAACTTGGGCACGACAGCGTGCAGCTATATTCCATGAACGTAAAAACAGGGGTTAGCGCGCATAACAAACACCACCATTTATTTTACAATAGCAAACTTTCACGTTAGGGTGGTTACTCGGATAACAGCATCCTTTCGACAGAATGTATTCTGCGTGAACGAATTCCTCCCTCGGAAAAAGAGAAAACAGCCAGCGGACCGCCGGGGAAATTTTCCGAGGGAAGCGATCGCTCCGGAATGTCAGAGAGCGGCCTCGCGAAGCCAGTCAGCCTGAAACAACACGGCTCGAAACGACCCGGCCGTATACAAGAACGACGTCATGGTACGCTGGTAAGAGAAAGCAACTTCACCCGATTGACACAGAGCTACTGAAAATAAAAATTAAAGTGCGCTAACGTGAGTTAACAGGAAGGACGACAGGACGACACCATCGCACGAAAATGAATTTTTAGTGTCTACTGCTACACTACTAGACTACCTCGGTTCTCGTAGTAGCGTGTCACCCAGTCCTTCTTGTAGGCGTCCTGTTTCAGAGCTGTTTTACTTTCTTAAGCTGTTGCACACTTGGTGCCTAATGCAAGAACCAATTTCCGTTTTTTGTTCACTAAGTGATTTTTAGCACCAACACTTTATTTTCTGATCATACTAGTCGGACTAGTGTTACTAGTGTATATTGCATAGCCGTCTCGAGAGCTGTGTTTGTTGCTTGCTTTTAGTTTTGCTCAAAAACCCAGAGAAATTTAAACCTTTCACGCAGCCCTCTGTTATCTACAGTGTCGATGGTAGGAAGCCACAGCAAATTATTCCGGTTTCCAGTGCGTCAACACAAAAATGATCTCTTCTGCGGTATGTGCCACTGGGTTTTAGTTCGCTTTAGGTTTTACATCTTCCCATTAAAACAATTAAATTTCATGATATTTCATATGGCTTCGGTCCGGGGTTTCGTGGTGTCTCTGTGCAGAAACTATCATCATGTGGACCGGTCCTGGTGATAGTGCACAAATAGACCAAACTCAATGGCATGTACGCCTGTAGGCCCGAGGGCCTGGAACGCGCCCTTGAACTACCCTTGTCATGCCTGGGACGCAAAGAGGCACCAGGCACTAGAGTAAGAACAGAAGTTCTTAAAAAGCATTTGTGCAACTGTCTTAAAAAATCTCACTGCTGTTCCACTCTGTGAAGAAGGATGACCATGGAGCGAAGCTGTGTATGTGGGCCCCTTAATGACGAACTGTACCTCCGCCGCGGGGTGGGCTCGGCATTGCACTATCTTCAGGATTGGCCCACGTATGGGCAGTGCTTAATGTCTTCTTCACCTCCACCGTGGGTCGGCCCGGCATTCTACTATTTTCGGTATTGACCCACGTATGGGGAGTGTTTAACGCCTGCTTCAACTCCGCTGCAAGTCGGCCTGGCATTGCACTATCTTCGGTATCGGCCCACGTATGGGGAGTTTTTTTTTTTTTTCTGCTTACAACAACGACACAAAAATTTTCTTGGACGTTAGAGGTAGAACAGGCGTTGAGCACGTGAGCCGATCCCGAAGATAGTGCAATACCAGCCCGACCCGCGGCGGAGGTGAAGCAGGCGTTAAGCACTCCCCATACGTGGGCCGATCACGAAGATAGATTAGTGACGGGCGGACCCGCGGCGGAGGTGCAGTTCGCCATTAAGGGGCCCACATACACAGCTTCGCTGGTCATCCTTCTTCACAGAGTGGAAGGGCACTGAATTTTTTTCCACAGCTCGCTCGTTGGCGTATCTCGGTGCAACAGCGAGAACGCACTCATGCCACTGCTCACGCGTTGGCCGTCGTCATCTTCTTCCCCAGTGGCTTCGTTGCCGCTCATCATTCCAGCGTAGAATTTACCTTCTCTTCTGTCGTCGTAATGGGGAGGCCATGTTTACGGGTGTATGAGCCATTGCTTAAGGAAGTATGAGCCATTCATTGTCCTACGTGACGGACACATTTAATAACGGAAGTGATACGCGGGGATGCGCGAATGTGTGTGCGTCCCTATATCCTGACGATGACCGTGGGTTAGGGGAGGGGGGGGGGGGGTTCTTCTGTAACAATGCACGTAGTGGACTGCCCATTTCGGCCGCTGCTGAATGGCTAGGGCGGCTCGTTTCCTCATAGCTCGTACAGATGCATCTAATGAGCAGCGACGGAAATGGACAGTGCATTAGGTCGACTCTTACAGAATACTCCCCCTTGGCAGTAATTATGTTCGTACCTTTGTTCCAAATTCTGTGCCACCTCTGCGTCGTGTGCTAAACAGCTTCGCTGGTCACCCACTTTCACAGCGTGAAATGGCTCATGTGTTTTTTGCATGTATAGACACTACAGCATATAATTTCTACGTAACTGTTCACTGCGCAACACTTACATTATTCATGCAACCATTCTATGCAAATCACGAGTGCTCCACCTTACGTAGAAGTCAATAACAGTTGATACCGACAATCTCTTTTTTTCTTTCGACTATACATGGCGGCTTTTTTATGAGATCTTAACGTTCAGTGTAACCTGACTCCCATTCGTGGGCAACATTACCGCGTAATAACCGCTACCAGTCCCTCTGTCCACGGAAGAGCTGTCTCTAACACTATGAATTTTCATTTGTGAGTCTACTGTACATGGATGTTGAAGGACTTGATGACATCCCAAATTCTCAACTCGCGCGCTCGTGTCTGGGCTTCTGCGACCGTTTCGCTTGATGGCCCGAATGCACGCAATTGTCTTGCGGATGTGGCGTGCTTTGAAATGGAAGTTCTAACACCATGGGTGAGATGTGTTACTCAGCCTAGTGGACCTGTGCGACGTTCATTCCTGTTGTAACGACACGTTGTTCGGTTTTAACATATTGTTTTCGCTCTGTTCTGTGTTATGTGCAGCCATTTCGTAGAAATTCAATGGACTGCTTTCATGAAATGTTGATGCGCCTTGTTCGACTCTCACCACGAGATCAATGTGTCGTTTCCAGCGTCTCCTGGTGAACGTCCTCTGTACTGATGTAGTGGACGTTAAAAATTTCATTTGTTTACGATTGCGTCTCCTGTCTCTATAAACTCTCAGATAGAGCGCGTCGTTCCTGATCCGTAGTCCTCTGTCTTTCGACATTTCGTTCAGCTCGCTTTTAATCCGTATGTCTTGCGGCAGCGCTGTTTGCGAGTAGTGGTATACTGTCCCTTCGAAAATCTTTTTTTGCTACGTTTTAGGACTACTTGGCAGCTGTATTTATATACAGTGTCTGGAATAGCTTCTCCGATCCATCTGCCTCTCTGGAACCTGCCACTGCTGCCATGTTTGCAAGTTCGTTTAAGTATCTCAATTTATCTCATCATCATAGCAGTTTATATATAGAAGATTGAATCCATCCTCAAAATCTCACGCAAAAAATTGGGAATCTTTCAAAACAGACGCGGTCTTAGGATTGAGTAATGCCAAAGATAACCAAATTAGTTCATTTAGCGGGCGCAACCTGCAATCTACAGACGGCAAGACCATTTTACACTACCGCTATACACTTATCCGAACCACTGAATGACAACGGACAACAAGGTTGCGAAGGCAATACACTATCAGATATGGATACATAGCAACAAGCTTTGTGTAGCTTGAGCATGTCAAAGAAAAAAAAACATGTCCTCTGAAGCGTTCCCACGAGCCTCGTAAACATTTTTCGTAGGACGAGGCTCACGTTACGTACAACTTACAGCGGCAAAGCCATGACATTTGGGAGGTCCAAGTCCGTATAATTAACATATTACGAATGCAAGACGACAAAGTACGTCAACACAAGCGACATCTAAGTCATTTGGAGATTTGTTCCGATATTACTGCATGGAGGAAAGCGTATTACGAGGAGCTCATAAGGAGCTTTAACTCCTCAATTGCAAAGCGTTCTGCGTGGCACTTCCGCGTTAAAAAGGAGCTGCAAATTGTGGTCGCCAGTGTCGAAGAAGCATGCATGACAATCTCAAGAATAAGAACAAGAACAATTTATTTATCCATTTAAGAAAATAGAGGGAGGCTGGAAAGAAAAGCGAAATAAATTCGCTTTACAGCCATTCGAGCCCCTACTCGCACGGCACTTCAGATACAAAAAAACGGCCGTTTCAATTTATAATTGACATAACACGCAATCAGAGGGCTACATACAGGTAACACTTGATTTGTTAAATGGTTTAAAACAATGTATTCACTCAGATATTCAATCACACAAGCTATGCACAATATTTAAACAAGAGGGCAAAAGAATGCATTATGCAGAGATCATTACACACACAGGAATCAATCACAGCCAGTGCAACAAAAATAAAAAAAGATAAACATTTAAAAAATGTAGCACACCCGAATTGAATATAAAGTGAACCAGGAACCCGTTCGTGGTTCCGAACTGTTGATATTTCTGCAGACTTGGTCAATGACCGTGATTTACTTCAACCTATGTCTTACGCGACAAACTTTTGTAAAAGCTTAGACTATCCAAATTGATGTACGTACACGCTAGATCAAGCGTGACAAAGAATTTCATTTTCTCTCAATCAGTCAGAGTCCGTAACCTCAAAGAAAACAATGAAAGGCGAGTAAGAAGTTCACGAACGGGAAGGCTGAAAACTTAATGAGCATGGTTCTTGGAATTTCCAAAGGAACGGACGAGGAACAGTGAGAAGTGCAATATAAATAAAGTATTTGAAGATGATAAGAGCTTGTACTGTCAACACTGTTTTAAACACGGGGATACGGGATGGAAATGCCATTTTTCTCAATGAACCGCAGGAAAGAAGGCATTATAACTTCAGGATGGCGGGAAAAGCCTTCTTAATGGCGCCATAGAAAACGGCATTTTCACTTTCTTCACCTGGAGGAGAACTAGTAGCAAAAATTCTGCAGAAGCTCCTGTGGGAGTTCTCGAAGTATGTGTTGTCAATGTTATGGAACTTGATCTGACCAGTATAAACGACAACGCTGCGGCGACACGAAATGCTGCGGACAGCAACACAAGGTGAATTGATCAGGCACGCAAACTACTGCAGGTGGCTGCCCCAGGTGCGCTGACGACGTTCTGATCATTAAAAGCAGTTATCGCTTTTTATCGTCTTACCCATCCTCGTCGCACCATTATCAACCAAGATGAACCGTACTCGGCCGGCGCAAGGGAGGAAAGTGGGAAGGTAGCGCGCCGTCTACCTCCACGGTCCGCACAGCGTCTTCCTCCTCCCACCTCCGGGTTGGGGGAGGGAGGGGGTGCCCGTTTCGCTTTGGCGGCGGCTGCGTACGGCGCAGCCTGCGGGCCTTATCTTGAAAGCGATCTGCGAAGGGGGGAGAGTGTGAGTGCAAAAGGGGGGGGGGGGCTTCATGAGCGCTGTGTTCTCGCCGCTTAGATCGCGTTGAAGCAAGACGTAACACAAAGTGGAATTCGCTCGCTGCTGCTGGCCCTATTAGAATGCGTTCGTCTTACGAGATGGACGGAGGGACGGACGGACGGGCGTATGGACGGCGGAACGGTTTTTTTTGTTGGGTTATCAGAGAAAGGCTTCAGCATTTAAAAAAACTTACTCAACCGTTGAGCTCACTTGCAAGCTATTCCGACTTAAATCTGTCTGAAGGAAGCTGTAAAAAGAAATATTGTCATGGAAGCAGGAGGCTAGGAACCGAAATGTTGAATTGTAATGCGTATTGGTCTTTCCATAACACTTCCTAAAAGAATATCGCGGGTACATCGATAACATGGTCCCTCTGGCACTTCAGTAACATCAGAGCCCTAGAAGCAAACATCAGATCAATACGCCATGGTGGTACATCACCTAATATCCATAAAGTATGTTGTCATGCATGACTTCATAAAATAAACTACCATAAAACCAACGTATTTGCTGGTACACTGGCAGATGATTCGGGGCAGTCTGTTTTTGGGATATATATGGTGATGAACCCAAAAGGAAAAAGGTTTTTAGCTTCGTATATTATTTTATTAGGTTGACAGCCTGCTCCGTTCCTATTTCTTCCGTGTCCATTTTATATGTGTGGTTTTATATTGAATAATAATAATAATAATAATAATAATAATAATAATAATAATAATAATCGGAACATGCTTATCCTTGGAGTTCTCGAATTTGTCGCTAAGGCACAATGCAAGTACTGGAGTTAAAAGAGGAGAATAAATGTGTTGATTTGCCACGAGCCACACACTATACTATGGTAAGCATGGCGTTACAACTAGGTGTTAAATCACCTTTGGCCTGCATTTTGGTGTTCTGCTTTGAAGCTATCTTTCGAGGTCACGTGAGAAAAACGAGCGAGTTAGTATACAAGCCGCTTGAGAACAGCAAGTGCGCAAAATTAGTCAGATTGGGGAAGCCGCATGACATCAACTGAACCGCGCAATATCCGGTGAAGACGTGCTGAACAAGAGCACTATAGTCGCACTTCATTTCTCGTCTGTTCTTGTGCCCTTTGTTAGGGTGAAGGTTTTTTTATTTTCTACCTTTTCTGACGGATTTGGTCTCCGTTTTTTTCGCGTCCAGCAAACTTGGCGCCCATCATTGATCCCGAAAACAATGCAACCTTAGTTGGTGACTTGTTGGCATGATTCTGATGAATAGGTCACAAATGGTGTTCCTATAGATTATTTCAATCCCCGAGGGACATAACGTCAACGTGTCTGGCATTAACAGAAGCCTTCACATCAAAGATACTTCGCATCGTCCGTTTGCCACAGGGTGCGAGATTCGCCCAGGTTGTGTCTCTAGAAAACGTCGCTACCTAATGCTTCTCATGGATTCCCCGTTGAACTTGGATCACACGTTGCGTTCCGATTGGGCGCGGCGTACTATACTGAAGGAGAAAGTATTTGCTTGCCTAAATGTAACGATTCACACCCTTCGGCGGCCTAATAGATGTCAGCGCCTATATACTTACCGAATTCATGGTCCAAAGCCGGGACCTCCCTAAGGTCTGGTCTGATAGCGCGTCCGAGAGTGGCAAAGTCTAGCGCCGGCCAATATAGGAAGGAGTAAACAAAAACGTGCCAAAATAAATTACTAAACATAAGTAACGGCTGGTTCGTAGACAAAACTGTTATTCTAGTTATTCAAGGTGCTTTATCTGAATAATACGTCTATTTTAATTAGCTGTCTTGACCTTCAATCGTAACGACAAAAGAAGAAGCGCAATATCTATTTTAGGGTTAGAATTTTGCTTTTACCGTAACCCAGGGAGCAAGTAATTTCACCGTGGTGAGTGCTCACGCGCTCGAAGCAATGAGGCAAGTCGGATATAAACTGCTGCATGCGCGCTTAGCTACGACGGAGTAGCAATGACCTCACTACTGTCGCAACGAATCGCGCGCCGCTCTTTTTTCTTTTTTTCGCGCATGCACTTGTCTCGGCGGAGTTCGCGGTGTGCAGGCGACAGACGGACGGACGAATCGGCTAGCCACATACAGCTTTGCTGTAATCCTTAAATTGAATTTTATTGATTTATTTGCTTTAGTTTAGTATGCTGAAAAACGCGACGCAGTGCCGCCATCGACAACAGTATCGAAACCTTCAGACACCACAAAGCTCTCGCGTGAGAGCACGTGCGTCTCAAACCGCTAGATGGCGTTCTACCTTGATCACGAGGCCGCACAATTTCATCCTCGGCGTCGACGAATGCACCCCGAATTAGTCGCGCGCTCGTTGCCGTCGCTGGCCTTCGACCAGCGCCACCTGAAAGACAACGCATCTCGTGACTCGGCTGCGTGAGAGTACGTGACCAGCGTGACCTCAGCTCAACTCCGTTCAGCAGCATCCACTGTCTATGAAAACGGCTGAAAGAGCAAAAAAGGAAAGCTATTCCTATTAAAAAGCAGGGCTCTTATGAGGCTTCCCTTAAGTACTCACTGCTCCGTGATTTCCGCGGAGGAAGGAAATAAACTCCACACTGATTTTGCTATCTGAGGCTTCGAAGGTGCGT
Organism: Dermacentor andersoni; assembly: GCF_023375885.2. NCBI lineage: Eukaryota > Metazoa > Arthropoda > Arachnida > Ixodida > Ixodidae > Dermacentor > Dermacentor andersoni. The sequence continues at coordinate 87,949,660 of NC_092819.1, forward strand.
CCAGAATTATAACACCATTCCTGCTTTGACGAGGAGTTCTGGCTGGTGCAGGAACTTCAGGTTGTTTGACCTTGTTTGACCAGGCCAGCTGTCGAACCGAGACCACAGGCTCAGGAACGAGGCGACGAAGCACGAAGAAGGAAGCAATGTACTGATCCGCTGTTTACATGCTGTATTTACGAGGGCGAAGAGCTGGCGAAAGATTGCCAGTCTCAGCGCGCGTAGGTGCGGTCACGAAAGCCTCGGCACGCCAATTGTAGCATCGGCCAATTGACGTCCACTACTCCTCAGGTGATGATCGCATGAGACTACTGGTTCGTTAATTCTACCAAGGACAAAGTGACGTCATCTTGTAGCGCCAGTGAAGCCGACTCCCAGCAAGAAGCGCAATTTCGCAAGGTTTTGTGGAGGAGCGTTGTTCTGAGGTGGAGACTTTGCAGGGTCCCGTGACTATCGCTCACGCTTTCAATGGCCACTTCCATAGCCTCTTCTCTCCACCAACACCTCATTCAGTCCAAATTCCTCCCTCATCTTCCTCTAACGTCAACACATCTCGTCAAGGTGTAGTTAACATGTTCCGCACGCTAAAGGTAAAATAATCTAATCGTGCAGATTGCATTCCCAACCCCTTGCTTCGGCGTTACGCTGAACCTCCAAGTAAATTTTGGGGGGTTGTTTTTCAGGCTTCTCTTAATTCAGCAGTGCTCCTACATGATTGGAAATTAGCACATGTTGTTCTTATATTGAGAAAAGGTGATCCGCATTCAGTCATGAATTATTCTTCATACCCTCTTCTTGTAAACGAATTGAACACGTTGTAGCTGACTGCATTACTGGCTTCTTAAAGGAGCGTAACATTTTATCACCTTTCTAGCATGGCTTGAGAAAGCGTTTCTCAGTGGTCAGCCAATTAGGAAAAGTAATTGAATCTTTTGCTTCTATTCTTCACAAACCTGGCCAAGTAGAAATAAGTTTTGGATTTTCGAAGGGATTTCCATATAGTTACGACCAATAAGCTAGAATTTCTTGGCCTTCCTAGCTTCCTGATGTTCTGTGTATTTCCTTACTTAACGGACCGCAACCAGTCCGTAGTAAATGATGGGCAGCAGTCTGATCCTCATCCAGTGACCTCTGGCGTTCCTGAAGGCAGCGTGCTTCATCCACAACTTTTTTTGCATAATTTTAATTGCAGTGATGGCGTAATAGATGCTGTTGTAATCGCACCGCTGGCCCGAGTTGTTGGGGTCTCGGTGCTGACGCCCGTTATTGCCAATGGGTCGCAAGCCCCAAGGGTAGCGTTGGCCTGGCGGCCTGGGGCACTGGAAGCATCCGAAGGTCCCGGCAAAGCATGAGAAGACTGGTAACAGAACAACTTGTTTATTCTAACATAGCAAAAGAGCGGCCGGTCAGTTCGACCGAAGTGGAGAGACGGGAGAGCACGTAACTCAACAGTACAAATCGGAGCCTTCTCTCTTGGCGTCCGGGGGCAGCTGCTCTTATACTCCCGGCGTCGCGGTCCAAAAGGGAAGGAGGGAAGGTCACGGGATGAAGGTCACGGGACGGCGCAGCAGGAGCCCACGACGGCGCGAACTGTCGGGCCGAGAGACCTGCTGAACCGAGTGTAGTGACGCATCGCCAACCCTCACCCACACGACGGCGCGAACAGTTGAGCCGATAGACCTCCAGGCTCCTCATTCGGGGAACTCCGCTCCCCGGCTGCCGCGCTTTGACAAGCGAGGGCACACACACACACACGCACACACGAAGACACGTGGCACTGAAACACGCCTGGGCACGCTTGGCGGGTAGGCGTTGCGGCGGCGTCGGACGGGCCAAAATGTCCGCCGCTTTGAACAAAGCCCCGGCGTCCGTTGCATCCGCGCCGGCATTACCGCGCGTTGTAGGCGAAACGTAACAGACCGCCCCGCCGGGGGAAGGAGATCCCGATGGTCAGGGGACTGCATCCGCTGTCCGGAGGGATGTCGCTCGATGATGCTCATAACCGAAGTTGGGCGTCCTTGGGCGTTTCTTGAGCGTAGCGCACAGAGAAGGCCTCGTTCTCACGTTCAGGTGCACACAGGACACTGCAAAGTGACTTCGGGAGAGTTGACATTTTTGTTCTCGTTTCCGGCAAGCGTTAGAACCACGCCAAAAGTCAACCGCTCAGTTAGCAAGCACGGCACAACCCTCACTAAGCCCTGCCAGGCTCTTTCCCCTTTTATACTGCTGCCTAGTTCCTTACAGTAGTTTAGCAGCACTCAGAACGCGTCCACAAATCGGAAAAATTGCACTAAAAAGCACATCATCACTTTGAAACACTACACAAAAGCAATAAGTTAAAAAAAATCCTGCCTCAGGAAGAAAAACATCAGTAACAAGCAATTTTGAGGCTGATTCCCACGTTAGGGGCTTCGACTTAAGCCATCGGCGTTACCGTTGAGACTCCCCTTTTTGTAACGCACCTCAAAGGAATATTGTTGCAAAGCGAGGCTCCAGCGCAGGAGGCGGCCATTTTTGGGAGAGATGGTCTGCAGCCATTGGAGAGGGCAGTGATCCGTTTCAATGATAAACCTCGAGCCAGCTAGGTAACATCACAATTTCTGAACGGCCCACACGATACACGCACACTCTTTCTCGGTGGCGCTATACGCCTGCTCACGACTCGTCAGCTTACGACTAGCATACAGGACGGGGTGTTCTACTTCTCCATTTTCCCGTTGGCACAGTACAACGCCCATGCCTCGCTCACTAGCATCACACTGAACAACGAACCCTTTTGTGTAGTCGGGCGATCGTAGCACAGGCTGGCTTGTTAGGGCGCTCTTTAGGGCGCTAAAAGCTCTTTCCTTCGTCTCATCCCAGACGACTGTTTGCGGCTCTGTCTTTCTTAGAGCATCCGTCAAGGGAGCCGCGATATCAGAGTACCTGGGAATGTACCTCTGATAGTAGCCGGCGACACCTAAGAACGACCGAATATCGGTCTTCGTGCGCGGTTGCGGGAAGTCTCGCACAGCGGCCACTTTTATTTCAGAGGGGCGGCGACGACCCCGACCAATCACGTGTCCGAGGTAGACAACCTCGGCCTGTGCTAACTGGCACTTGGGAGCCTTGACTGTCAAGCCCGCATCGCGCAGGCGGGTTAGCACTGCCCGCAAGTGCGCCATATGTTCCGGCCAGGATGCGGAGAATATCGCTACGTCGTCTATATACGGTAAAGCGAATTCTTGCTGTCCCCGCAACACTTTATCCATGAGGCTTGAAAAGCAGTATGGCGCGTTCTTCAAACCAAAACTCAAAACTTTAGGACGGAATGTCCCCATTGGTGAAATGAACGCCGCATACCTACTAGCCTCTTCTGTAAGTGGAACCTGCCAATAACCCCTGACAAGATCTAGGGTGGAAATAAACTGAGCGCTACTCACTCTCTCAAGGCGCTCCTCGATGTTAGGGATCGGATAAATTTGATCTTTAGTGATGGAATTAAGCCTGCGGTAGTCGACGCAAGGACGAGGTTCCTTGCCCGGTACCTCAACTAAAATCAAAGGGGAGGTATAATCACTCTCACCCGCTTCAATAACACCGAGCTGTAGCATTTTCTTTACCTCAGCCTCCATAATATCGCTCTGGCGGGGTGACACCCGGTACGCCTTGGATCGTACTGGCTCTGGGGAGGTAAGTTCTATGTCATGAGTAAGGACAGAAGTCCTACCAGGCCTCTCAGAGAACAGACCTTGAAACTCTTGTAAGAGCTGGTGTAGTTCTGTTTTCTGCTCAGGCGACAGCGATGCTTTACTTATTAAGTCACTAATGACTTGATCGGTGTCTTTCCTGTTCGTCACTGAGCCTAGTCCCGGAAGCTCGACCGGAAGCTCTTCTAACTTTCCCGCATCGGGATTTTCCTCTCCAGTATCTGGTGCCTTTAACGCTACAGGCTCAATTTTATCCCGTTCGGGCGTGCTCTGAATACTAGCTTGCTGCGCCTCTGACCCTTTTTCATCGTTTAACAACGTCGACCCCACAACCACCGCCTTTGCAGCGAGCTCCCGAACCTTCGATCTGGTTAAGGCCTGAACGCTAGCCTCACCAAACAAAAGCCCCTTCTCGTGCAGGAGGTGATCGGACCTGTTCGAAAATAGGTACGGGTACTGGGGGGGCAGCATAGATGACACTGCGGCCTCCGTCTCAAGTGCTCCGAAAGGTCCTTCAATAAGCACTTTTGCTACCGGCAGACACACGCTATGAGCTTCCACTGCTTGCTTGATCCATGCGCACTCGCCCGTGAACATATCGGGTTCTACGTAAGAGGGATGAACTACATCCATCGTGGCTGCGGTATCGCGAAGCACTCGGCACTCTTTCCCGTTCACGAGGAGGTCTCGCATGTAAGGCTCGAGAAGCTTGATGTTCTCGTCAGTGCTGCCTAATGAAAAAAACACGACTTTTGGTTTTGTTTCTGGGCACTGCGCCGAAAAGTGACCCGGCTTCTGGCACGTATAACAAACGCGCGCTTGCCTCATCTCGAACCGCTTTCTGCGTTCGGCTTCGGTTGCCGCCGTCTCCTTACGTTCGGTCGGACTGCTTTCACTCGCATCCGCACTACGTGTGTCCCCCTTTGCTCTCATGGGCGTGAACTTTGGCCTCTCAAACTTGGAGCCAAATTCACCCTTTTGACCGTCCTTAGCTCCACGAGCCCGACGCGTCACAAACTCCTCGGCTAACTCAGCGGCTCTAGCCACCGTACTAAAGTCTGGCCTATCCAAGACCCAGTACCGCACGTTCTCAGGTAACCGACTATAAAACTGTTCTAGCCCGAAACACTGCAGAACTTTCTCGTGGTCACCAAACGCTTTCTCTTCTTTGAGCCACTCCTGCATGTTTGACATAAGCCTGTACGCAAACTCTGTATATGACTCACTTTTGCCTTTCTCATTTTCCCGAAACTTCCGACGGAACGCCTCCGCTGACAGCCGGTACTTTTTTAGCAGACTCGATTTCACTTTGTCGAAATCCTCTGCCTCCTCTCTCTCCAAGCGAGCGACTACGTCGGCCGCCTCGCCGGGTAGCAAAGTGAGCAAGCGCTGTGGCCACGTTTCCCGAGAGAACCCCTGCTTCTCGCACGTTCGCTCAAAGTTAACCAGGAACAAACCAATGTCCTCTCCAAGCTTAAACGGCCGCATCAGGTCAGTCATTTTGAACAATACTCGTTCTCCTGCACCGTGTGCCTGACTTCCATTACGAGCGCGTTCCATCTCTAACTCGAGACGCTTCATTTCCAACGCGTGTTGACGGTCGCGCTCTTCTTTTTCTTTCTCTTTTTGTTCTTTAAGTTCACGCTCATCTTTCTCTTTCTGTTCTTTAAGTTCAAGCTCCCTCTCCTCAATGGTCTCAAGGCATTCCGACAGCTCGTCATCCTCAGCTTCTAACTCAAGAATAGCCCTTAGCAGTTCTGGTTTTCTGAGTTTGTCTGAGACATCCAGACCCAACTCTCTTGCAAGCTCCAGCAATATCGGTTTGCGCAACGACTTCAAATCCATGGCTGATCTGAATGCTGCTTTCTCTACTGCCTACTATTGTCTTGCCGCAAACTAACCCGGTAGCAACGACAACCACAATTACCAGCTCTGTTTCTAACACTAACAAAAGCCTGGCAAAACTCAGAAGAAGAAAGTCCCGCACTCACCAAACCTCGCAGCCAAGACTTCAGCGCAGTCGTTCCGCTGCAGGCAACCAGTCATCACACAGGGCTCGTTGCGCTGCTCCCGGATGGTCGTTGAGCTGCTCAGCATACAGTCAACCGCATCTCTTCGCTGCTGGCCTCCGTTGTCGCGATCTCACCGCTGGCAACCAGATGTTGTAATCGCACCGCTGGCCCGAGTTGTTGGGGTCTCGGTGCTGACGCCCGTTATTGCCAATGGGTCGCAAGCCCCAAGGGTAGCGTTGGCCTGGCGGCCTGGGGCACTGGAAGCATCCGAAGGTCCCGGCAAAGCATGAGAAGACTGGTAACAGAACAACTTGTTTATTCTAACATAGCAAAAGAGCGGCCGGTCAGTTCGACCGAAGTGGAGAGACGGGAGAGCACGTAACTCAACAGTACAAATCGGAGCCTTCTCTCTTGGCGTCCGGGGGCAGCTGCTCTTATACTCCCGGCGTCGCGGTCCAAAAGGGAAGGAGGGAAGGTCACGGGATGAAGGTCACGGGACGGCGCAGCAGGAGCCCACGACGGCGCGAACTGTCGGGCCGAGAGACCTGCTGAACCGAGTGTAGTGACGCATCGCCAACCCTCACCCACACGACGGCGCGAACAGTTGAGCCGAGAGACCTCCAGGCTCCTCATTCGGGGAACTCCGCTCCCCGGCTGCCGCGCTTTGACAAGCGAGGGCACACACACACACACGCACACACGAAGACACGTGGCACTGAAACACGCCTGGGCACGCTTGGCGGGTAGGCGTTGCGGCGGCGTCGGACGGGCCAAAATGTCCGCCGCTTTGAACAAAGCCCCGGCGTCCGTTGCATCCGCGCCGGCATTACCGCGCGTTGTAGGCGAAACGTAACAATGCGTAAAAGTTGACATAATTGAGCAGTAGAGGGGTATGAAAGTCAACTGCGATAAATCGATGGTCCTACGTATAACTAAGGAAAGAAGACCTCTGAAATTTTCTTAATCTACTGGCCCAAACCCTCTGAGGGCAGTCAACGAATACAAGTATCTCAAAATTACAATTATTAAGTGCATAAACTGGGATAGCCATCCTAATAACACCGCCTTTTGTGCTTTTAGAAAAGTATGCCTCCTACGCCATCAGCTTATAGGTGCATCCCCTGAACTGAAGTCATTAACATATGCAACTGCTGTTTGACTCAAACCGGAATATTCTAGCGTTATTTGTGTTTCCGTCACTATAGTTGACTCCTTTGGGAGGACACAGAAGGGTGCTATGTGCATTACATTTTTTCTAATGCGGCCGAGAAGTGCCTGTAGCCGAGTTATCGCGCTCTAGTGAATTTCGCACCTTTTAAACGAGGCGAAAAATGCTGCGACTGAAATTCATTCCTAATAAACCATAAATGTTCTAGATTCTAGCCCATACCTTACTCTTTCTGCATCCAGGAAAACCCGTCATTTGCACCCTCTCACTCTCTCTCCTTACACTGACAGGAGAAATTGTCTTAACTTTTCATTTCTCCCCAGAACAATTGAAAAATGAAATGTCATACCTTTTCATTATCTTAAGTGTGCAGACTCTCTTCAACTCGCGTTCTCTGTAGTTAATGATACGCGTAAGTAACTTTGCTGTGTTGCCCTTTTTTATTTGTTTTCTTAAGGTTTCATTCTTTTCCTGCATTATTATGTTAGCGTTCTAGCTTTTTGTATCGCATATTTATTGTTGCACCTTGCCCCTCCTGCTTGGGCCGCAATGCATATAGTATGGTGGGAAAAAAAACACTTAAAAATGAAGAGAGAAAAAATAGGCTGTAACTTAAGAATCCGAAGGTGATTTGATGCGATTAGGAAGTCTCTAAGTTAGCCTGCAAAATTGAAACTCTACCTTATTTCATCTTGCTCTAACTTGTACCAACCGTTATCCACCTTAATCCATCTTGTTATAATCTGCGTCAACCTTAATCCACCTAAATCCGCTGTAATCCACCTCAATCCATTTTAGGAGTGGACCACTGCGTCCGTCCTACGCCGTGGCTGTTCAGCGTAACTTTTAGCAGTGCGAGCCGCAGCAGGGTTAGCATCGGGAAATTGACGACACCAGCCGGTCGCGCGGGTTTTCTTGCCGTCCGACGTTAACGCTGGACGTTCGCCGAATTTTCCACTTGGCGGGGCGTACAGGGCTTTCGCCTTAAAAGCAAAAACGACCCACTTGGGGGCCACTCGACTTCGGAATAACCAATGCCTGCCGCGGACCGGCCAGAAGGCCTCCGAGGACCGGGTCCAGCTCGTAGGTTGTAGTTTGAAGACTTATGGTTTAGAGTGATAAGGTTTTGTTCCGGGCTTTTAGCTGTGGGAAGAAACTGTATGCGGTCCATGAATTGGAAAGTAACTAGCGTGGACGGTAAAACGATAAAAAGCTGAGCCACGTGTTTGTTTTGGAAGGGCTCAGCCAGCGCTTCCACGATAGCAAGACTGTGCTCTCTGCTTTGTGGCATCATGCTACTCGGACCGAAATTTCCGTTGCCAAGCCCGGCTTGATGAACGCGGTGATGTCAAAATCGCCGTGGCTTAATTCGGAGCGGCCCCATTAGATTCTATGGCAGTCGGGCAACGTGGCATCACGTCAAGGATCGAAGTGCACCGGCCTTGTGGCATCTAGGAGGCGCTGGCTCAGCACTGCAATCGTGGCTGCGTCCAAGCACTCAGCTCGTCAGCACGCCCGACTGTGGGAAATAGGATTCTCAAGGTTCTCAAGGCGTATTATTTCTAACGGATGACAGGCTGCGTAAATCTGTCGAGGGAGAAGTACATAAATAAATTATACAACCGAACGAAGGTTCATTTCTCCATGACAACTGGTGGAGGGTTTGGGAAGAAAGCTGCGAACTGTAGTTCAACAGGTCTCCAATCCTCGGACCAAGAAAAACTTAATGACTACTAGGCAGCACACGTGAACTTTACGAGAGAGGAAAAATAAAATTATACAGGGCAAACGCATACACTTTATAAAAAAAAAATATGAAGAAAGAAACATTCATGCGAGAACGAACGAAATGGCTCAGCATAACAAATATACGCATGGCAGATGACAAAAGTGCCAAAGCAATATAACCAGCACTGAAAACAGTGCAATACACAAAATTTCGCGAAATGGGGCTAAAAAAAACGTATCAAATAAATAACATCAAGCAGTAATTAACGTCAGCGCGAACAAAAATATTCAAGCTTAGGAGACGGGTGATATCATAAGCATTATAATTTCGCGTCAGGCACATGGGAATATTACATATTTTAAATATGAATTGAATAGTATTCCCTTTGGATTCGCATTCGTTTCGAGAATGCGCAATTTGAAGCTGTCGAAGTTCCGTTCGAAAGCAATTTCCCGTATTTATCATCGTATTGAGCATCGTATTGACTATAGCAATTCCGCATCATCCCATATTGATCATCGAAGGAAGGTTGGGGAGCGTCAGTGTAAAAGCAATGCATACCTCGAAGTCTTCATTCCGAAAACAAGTAAGCACTGGAATCGCCTTCCCGCCTTCATGGTCGCTATCACAGATCATGATGTGTTCAAGTCGGCTATCTGTGATCATGTGCTGCCTCAATAGTCATTTTTTCTTTCTTTTGCTATTGACAGTCCTCTCTGTAATGCCTGTACGGCCTTGAGACTAAATAAATGAAATGAGAGACAACAATCGTTGCAGTCTACCGGGTAAAAGAATGATGGAAGTGAAGACCCTTCCAAATGATTCTGCTGATGCAGAACCAATGTTGCGCACACGAACGAATTGCTAAGGAAACGCGTAAATGTGATCACTTCTGGAGGATCGTCCATTTTCGGTAAGTAAACATGGCTCACATTAGGCGCCGACGAATTTGCTGATTCACTTGAGGCACAGCAATTTATTGTTTGGGATACCTACCCTTGCTTGAATTCATCTAGAGCAGTGCGTGGTATTGTAGTATTACGAGCACTAGACTGCTACGTGAATCTGATGAGGCGTTGTTTCTGTGTTAATTACGGTTGTGGCATGGTGCACCATGTAGGATTACCTTTTCTTTTTTTTCTCATTTACAAAAGGGCAATCTCATTTGAAAGTTGTCCTGACATCTCGTTCTTAAATACATCAGATGTATCATATCATGTGAACAGGGGTTTACTTGCCAAACAGACGCCACGAAGCCTTGACATTTTAAGAATTGGAAATGTTCACTAATTTGGTTAAATTTTCGAAAGTCGTTCTTCTTGAGTGTTCGTAGCTAATCGATATAAAAAAATTGCTTTTCCTACAACCCCTTTCCTCACGTCACAAACAACAGGCATTGCGACGTTAGCAGCTCAGTAAATCGGTCAATAAGAATGTTCACCAAGTAAAAGAACATTCATTGATTCATTTATCTATTGGCTGAACCCTTCACTGTGTTCAGGAAAGTTTGATGACATATATGCTGCACTTAGAATAGGGCGCCCTAAGAATCTTCGTGGCGCGACCAGGAGGGATATTTCCGAAGGATCGCCGTCTGAAGTAGTTCCAGTTTTATGATGTTTCTCGTGACCATCACCGGACGCGTCGGTGTCTCCGGGCTACAGCGTGAGGTTACGAACCTCACGCTGTAGGCGTGAGGTTACGAACGCTGTCGGTGGTGGACGACGACGCGTCTCGCGCAAGGCAATCGAAATCTCGCGAAAGTGAAAGTGATCGCCGGAAAACAGCTCTGAAATCGGAACATGGGAAATTGAACAAGGGAGCTAAGCTGCCCTGTCTACTCCTAGTAACAGGAATGAGAAAAACAAGCTTATTGAGTTTTACGAAAAACAAACGAATACCTGGATTGCAAAGAAAGAAAGAGAAAGAATGCTATTCATGCACCTTTAAAGGCATCGTTAAACTAATATTATGGCAGCATGCCAAAGTGCCTTGTTATCGTTCTCTTCATACTAGAACATTACCCTCTGCTTTCAAGTACTCAGTACAAGCGATATAATTACGTGGCTAGTTAACTAAGGGCCCTTTCACGTAAACCTATTCCAATCTGTTTTATTCCCATCTCCTGACGTCAAATTTACGTAACCGCTGACGCAAGCATCGGGTGGTGACCCGCGGCGTTTTCTGAAAAGTCCAATGGAAAGCTCTCCTCCTTAATAGAAGGTCATTTTTGTATCCATTTAAAACGAATGGCGTTGCCTACATTGAGCGGTTTTTCTCATCTACTTAGCTGGCAGGAGGCGGGGAGCAGGCTGACGTGGAGAGGATTGCGATGGGGCCGAGCCAGCGCAGAGAAAATCCGGAGTGGGAGAGTGGTGCCGGCGTCAGCGATTGGTGTGTTTCCCCTTACTTTGCTTGCGGTGGCTGTTCGCGGCGGCGTGCAACGGAAGGCTAATAATGTCGCTAAAACGGATCGTCAGCAAAGAAAAGTTGGCACAGCAAACACGTACACTAGCCGAAAGGGCACGATAACGTTATACTGCCACGCGAAAAGTTTTGTTGTACGAAATTAAATTTGTGCTCTCCGGCAGCTGCGAGTAACCAGTGCCTTAGCTATCGGCGGGCAGCCATCTTCTATTCCTTTCGGAATGGAGCAGTCTCCGACTACTCAGAAAAAAAAAAGCCACTTTTTTTCGGCATATCTTTAATGCATCGGATGTGTACGCATCTTTAATGCGTACACATCGGATTCACGCAGTCAGTTTTCGCGGTTTTGTGACGTCGCGTTACAGAGTGGTGAAGTGGGCGCAGCCAGAAAATTTTTGACCAGTAGAAAATGGCTAGTGGCATAAAGACGTCGAATGAGAAATAAGTATTTTTCTTTTACTCGATCTATTCATGCCTAATCAGTGTGTGCACGCCATATCAGATGGAATAGCTATTGCGGTGGTCGTGGTGTCGCGTGACAGACAGCCGATCTGAGGCTGGCCCGAAGGTTCTTTGACCAAACGGGGAGGACTGATTGCAGAATTTGAATAGAAAAGTTTAGAATAGTTTTACGTTATGGCGTCCCAATAGTGCAAAAGAAGGTACGTTGAAAATTTTAAGCTCTATGTGATTTTATTTCAAATAAAATATAAATTAAAACTAATAGCTTCACGCCATAAAATACAAGGCTGTCTGCATACTTGTTGTAGCAGCCAATTTCATGCATTTACCACTGTTAGACCTGCGCTGAACGTATGCACAATAGAATGACTAAAACTGCTCATATAATTAAGTTTTGTCCATCATGATCGCAGTTCTTTAAACGGGAGACACCGCGCACCTAGTTCACATACAACACTGGAACAGCACCTCTGTTTGCACCGACACGTACACAGCCACTACTCGCTGTTTACTTCAAGTAGAGCGGAAAAACGCTAAATGTAATAATGACAAAACGCACATGCTTGCGCTTATGGTAAGCGTCGTATCACATTGAGCCGAGCAGATATGAGTGTCAGATATGAGCAGATATTCTGCAATCAGCCCTCCGCGATTGGTCAAAAAGTTTTTTTTTTTTTGTACCACCACCCCTTCGCATGGTCGTTACGCGACATCACGATAACCGGGATACCTCCTAATTGGGCATGACGTGTACACACTGATTATGCATGATTGAGATGAACAAAAGAAAAATAATTATTCCTGATTCGGCGTCTCTTGGCCAATAAACCTCTGATATATTGGTCAAGAGGTTTCAGGCTGCATCCGCTTCACCTGTTTCTCACTCGACGTCACAACACCGCGAAACCTCACTGCGTCAAAGTGACGTGTGTGCGTTAAAGGTGTATTAATATGCCGAATAAAGCTGGATTTCTTTTCTAAATAGCCGGAGAATGCCCTGTTCCGAAAGGAATAAAAGATGACTGCCTGCAATTGCTCAAGCACTGGCTACTCGCAACTGCCGGCGAGAATTTGTTTATTTGCTTATGCGAAGGCCTTTCGCGTGGGCGTATAACGTTGTCTAACATTTTCAGGAAGTTTACGACATTGCTCTGTTAACTCTTCTTTGCGGAGAATCCGTTTTAGCGGCATTTCTAACTGTCCGTTGCACACCACCGTGATTTTAGACAAGCCACCGCAAGCTAAGCAAGGGAAAACGGACCAGTCGCAGACGCTGGCACCTCCCTCTTCATCCGTTTATCTTTTTCAGTGTGCTAGCTCGGCCACATCCAAACCTTCTGCACTTGAGCGTGCTGCACGTCTCCTGTCAGCCAATTAGAGAAGAAAAAGCGCTAAATATAGGCAATATTATTCGTTTTGATAGCAAACGAAAGTGATCTATAAACGAGGAGAGCGTTTGACCGGGCAGTTCAGGCAACGCTGCTGGTCAATGCCCGAGGCTTGCGTCGGCGGTTACTCAAATTTGGCGTCAGGAGATTGAAATGAAAACATATTGGAATAGTTCTACGTTATAGGGCCCTAGTTCACCGTATAGGATTATATAGGGAGGGATGCTGATTTTGATAACTTGTTCTCGCTTGTCGGGCTCATCAGGCATATAGTTTGTGTGTTCGACAGCGCATTGTCAGAGTCTGCGCACATAAGCGCATGATTTAGAGAGCGCGTAGCTTTCAAGCAAAAATACCTATGCCTGCTGTACTCGCACGGTAGCTGGGCGAGGTTGTTGTTCATGCTGCACTATATATAGAAGGTACTGTCTCTTGTTGCATGTTTGGCACAAAAGGCAAATTGTGCTTCTCGGCAATTAAGAAAGTTGCTTGCGATAATAATACACGCAGATCTGCCACTGTGCGCTGTGGCATTTGTTTAATGAAAGCGCCGGTGAGTGAGCACGGCGGCCTGACTTTCCCTTTGAAAATGCAGAGCGCATATACCCGAAAAAAAAAGAAAATCCGCCTCCTTTCTACCCTGTGAAAGTGGATGTAGAGCGAAGTTAGTGCGTACGTTAGACGACCTTACACAAGCGTCACCACCACAAGCGATGCAGGTCAAGCAGGCACGCACGCGTGAGGAAATGCAGCAAACATCCTCGTTCTTGAAGGCCGTCTGCCGAACGCAAGTCCATTATTGAACTAAATAAGTGTGTAAGAGTAAACTGCGTAAGCAAAGGTGCAAAGTAAGACTTACACTCAAGCTGCAGACATAATAGCCTCACATACATAACCTAAATCTGTTACGCGGGAACTGAAAGACAAAGCCCTTTTCCAGCTGCCGTTTGAGGTTTGTCTTGGCTGTGGCCGCCAAGTGGCAGTACCAGTAGCGCAGCATTCATTCTCATTCATGTAGGCCTTCCACCTAGCGCAAGTACGTTATTGAACTAACTGAATTTCTCAGAACAAAACGTGTAAGAAATTTCGCAAAGTTCGATTAAGCTGCGTACACGACAGCATCAGAGAGTCATTCGAATATACGAGAAAACATAATTCTGTTACGCGAAAACTCAAGCACAAACCACTTTTCCTGTGCCGTGTTTGGGGTGAGCACGCTACGAGAAATGCCGACCAATTAGACGCTAACACCTCAGCTGTAAAACAAGAATTTATGTTCTCACGTTTTACGGTCATCTATATATGCCCGGAATCCCGGTTATGGTTCTAAAAAAATCATGACTTGCAATACTTAGCACGAAATGAGTTGCAGCCAAGTATGAACACCTATTTTGTGTGTGTACAATATGCTGCCCTGAAATAGCAAAAGAAAAATGGGTCTTTTACGTTGTGGGCACACGAACAACGAAAATGGCGTCCACAGCTGTTTTGGACACTTCTTCGTTCAGCCTAATAAAAGCATAGAGTTTGTTGTTCCACGATAATATAAATGTCATTTTATGCAGCTAAAGTACATTTAACAACTACATATGTTTTTCAAGCGGTAATAGCGCTTTCGTCGATCGCCAAAAGCATGCACAGTTCGCGGTAGCGAGTTGTGGAACGCTGCAGTCAGGCAGTGTCCAGAAGGATGCAGGAAAGGAAAACACCGCTCTTTATTATTTCTTACTATCGTAAACACATCGCTAGTATGCTTAGAAACAGCTGATATAAGCGCCGTAAAGAAAAGCTGACGAGGATGCGGTGCGCAAAAAACGCCATAATCATTTTGCTTTGTTTTAAGTTAATTGGAGCTTTATCTATAGAAGAGTGGTTACAAATAACTACGTTTACCCTTTTAAAGCTCATCGGTTCGGATTTATTCCTCAGTATTGCTCATGGCACTATATGACGGTGGCCTGCTTCCTTCGGCACGGAGAACACGAGCAGCTTGCTGTACGGGGGTTAGACGCGTAGGTGTGCCTACCGTCGTAGTTCCCTGTTTCTCCGCGTTATGGCAGCAGGGGTGGCACTGCGGTCAGACGCCTGTCGCAAAGCGCGTGTCCTGTGCTCCTCATTCTGTTCTTATAGTGCGTTTGTAATGTTTATAAAATATTGCTTCCAATAACACGTGCTTTGTCCAACAGTCTGTGGGTCGTGCAATTAGAAATTATTGCTCAAAGAATTGCTTTTTTTTTTTTTCACTAGGGAGACGGCCAGAGCGTCACTCTATTCTCCTTGTACAGGAGAACAATTTGTACGCGAATGAGGAATTTAACTCAATCTTGACAGAGGGGTCTGCCTGAGAGGATAGAAGACGGCTTGACACGATAAACAGCAAATATCAAGCACTTTGGAAGCAAAAAATTCAGCTAGACATGCCGCGTCCACGCTTCACTAGGAAACGATTCCTTCTATGATGAAAAAGCGGCAGTGCAAGTTTGCACGGCTTAGTAAGTGAGCTCACACTTGAAGAAGTTTACAAGTGAAACTTGACGCTTCAATACGTTTTGCAAAGACCGACAATAAATATTTAAAAAAATCAATGGCAGCAGAAAATTCTGTACGAAGCGCAGCAGCCGTACTTCACTTCAAGAACATCTGCGTACACTACCGTTCTCAGATTTTCCTTTCTTTCTCCAGCTACAGCCCTCAAGTCATGGTTAGTTGGGAACAGTGCAAGCTCCAACTTGCGACTAGTTTCATTAATGCAGTGCTCACATGTGCTCTTTGCGAGGAGCAAGAAGTTAGCGCCTGAGCACATTTAGGAAAATAATAAGCTCCTCCTCAAGCGAAAAAGTTTGATGCGGCTGCTGCGATGCCGTGCCGTGTTTCCTCCTGCAGCTAAAATTAGATTACTGTAAAACTTTAGTGTTGTAGGTTCGTGTGTGCTATTGAAAAAATTCCTGTATTACATTCAAATATGCATATATTATCATTCAAGACTGCGAATTATCGTTTTGCATGCTATAAAGAGACACTCGAACACTATCATGGAGTGTTTAAGAAATCGCTGAATGCTGCTCGAAATTTTAGTTCCTCTGCTTATACAAAAGCAAGTTTATTTTTGTTGTGGAAATCAATCGTTCATTTATATCGGGCATACACATATATATATATATATATATATATATATATATATATATATATATATATATATATATATATATATATGTGTGTGTGTGTGTGTGTGTGTATCATCAGCCTCGTTACGCCCACTGCAGGGCAAAGGCCTCTCCCATACTTCTCCAACTACCTCGGTCATGTACTAATTGTGGCCATGTTGTCCCTGCAAACTTCTTAATCTCATCCGCCCACCTAACTTTCTGCCGCCCCCTGCCACGCTTCCCTTCCCTTGGAATCCAGTCCGTAACCCTTAATGACCACCGGTTATCTTCCCTCCTCATTACATGTCCTGCCCATGCCCATTTCTTTTTCTTGATTTCAACTAAGATGTCATTCACTCGCGTTTGTTCCCTCAGCCAACCTGCTCTTTTGTGATCCCTTAACGTTACACCCAGCATATATATACATATGCTTCTTCCGTGTATTACGGGCGTCTACGGTCTACGGTACGTATATGTACCGTCTTGAAAACAATTCTTAACCTCTCCCGCTCTAGAATCGACGCAAGGTTATTTTCTGCTAGTGCAGAATTACTGCACTGTCTTCATATTTCTTCTGCTCCTCTTCAACGTCTTTGCCGTCCTGATTACCGTTAAGAGCTGAACTCGTTTGCTTGTCCAACCTGGAGGAAAGCAGCGAATGGATGGTATAACTACGTCACATTCACAAGTGACATAACTGAGGTGCTTTCATAAATTTGCAGCTGTCATTGATGTCACTATACGGACGGTCTCCAGCAGAAATGCAGCGATAAGTACGCCGAACCTCCACTGTAATATGGCCGTAACGGCAGCCGACGCGTGCCTCTTGCGACAGGCCCCTGGACGCATGTGCCACCGTTGTCGTCGTGGAGCGGTGAAGCGCTGACCTTAGGCTTCGCACCGTTACCTATCCAGGCAACGTTGCTGCGCCTCGTAGGGGTTGTTTACGCGGCACCCTTGCAAGCGAGACTTGAATGGCTTGGCTAGTTTCCTCTCTCACGTTTCACAAAGCAGTAGCGCAGCCACACGGGGACCGCAACGTCGAGCGCCCACAGCCCACGCAGAGGCAGCACAGGCGCGACGCGCCACCGATCACAAAAAGACGTGCCGGCGTCTCGCCACCGAATGCCGGACTACGGAAATGGGCGAGCGTGATGCCGTGCGGCAAGCAAGTGGCCTTTCAGTTAGGCCTCGTTCACACAGACGACTTGAGGGGATCGAGCTACCCGTTGCGACTGGTGACCAATGCGACTGGCGACCACACAGCGACTGAAGGCGGGCAATGCGCACACCGGCGAGTGCGACCGAACAGTCGCCGCACCGTAATGTCTCGCGATATGCCGTTCAAGTGTGTTTGCAATGCTATCGTAACCTAAAGTAAGCGTTAGCGTACACACATGGCTTGTTTCTACGTGTCTGATTGGTTCAGAAGTTTTGTGACTGCGGGAAAAGCAAGTGTTTTCGAGAAATGTGATCTTTTGCGATTATTTCCGACAGGTCACTTTGCGACCAACTTGGTCGCGCAACCGCTGTCAATCGCCGGTGTGATTGAACCCTTATGTCTACGAGCTGTTGGGTCAGGACCGATTTCGGGTGCCACGAGAACCTTGAATTCATTGCTCTCTCATGTTCCTGAGATTCTGAAACTGAAGAACTGTTGTAAACAACAAAAAAGAAAGAAATAAAGAAGAAAAAGAATGAGAAAAATAATTTATTTATTGAAAACACACGTGAACCTTACCATTGTTGCCGCCCGTCCAGCTAAGGGCTACAACTGCCGCTATGCTTAGCGGAAGAAGTGGCGTTGTGGAACTAACTCCTCATGGGTTTCTATACATGTCTCCTAGAGGGAGAGTGCGTCGGAAACACCCCCACTAAGGAATGCTGGGGCTGTGGCGTACATGAGATAGAGCTATTGCGGTTGCGCTTCAGGCGCGACAGTTGGGCTGATGCGAGTGCAGCAGTGAAAATGTATGGAAGCAGCAAATTCAGCTAGACATACCGCGTCCGCGCTTCAGAAGGAAACGATTGCTTCTATAATGAAAAAGCGGCAGTGCAAGTTTGCACTGCTTAGTAAGGGAGCTCACACTTGATAGAAGTTTACAAAGTGAAACTTGACGCTTGAAGACGTTTTGCAAAGCGCGACAACAAATATTTAAAAAATCATGGCAGCAGAAAATTCTGTACGATGTGCAGCAACCATACTTCACTTCAAGAAGATCTGCGTGCACTACCGTTCTCAGATTTTCCTTCCTTTCTCCATCTACAGCTTCCAGGGCATGGTTAGTTGGGAACAGTGCAAGCTCCAACTTGCGAAGAGCCTCATTAATGCAGTGCTCACCTGTGCTTTTTGCGAAAGAGCAGGAACATAGCGCCTGAGCTCATTTGAGAAAATAAGCTCCTCCTCCTCAAGCGACAAAGTTTGATGTGGCTGCTGCGATGCCGTGACGTGTTTCCTCCTGCACCTAAAATTAGCAAACCTGCTTCTTTTGAAAGCGAATTCACTCCGCAAGACGCCTCCAACCAAACAGCCATATGTCGTGGAAGAAGAGCAGAAGCTTTAATGGAGCCGCGTAGCTGCAGTGTGCTTGTGTCAGTTCTCATTAATTAACAACGAACTAATGGGCGGCAGCAGTTCTCGACCACAGAGCATTCTCGTCGCCTTCCATGTGACGATACTAGTATAAACAGTGTCTTGGTTGTGTTCTTTCAAGGGTTCAAATGTAGAGCCACAGTGTGGTAATTGCGAAAGCCTAGTTCATTCGGAGTAACCGTGTGGATAGCTAGGCGGTTCACGTGAAGTGTGAAAAATCTGGGAGTTTTTGGAAGCTTCCATGAAGGTGCCTACTCACTTGGGTGTTTGGGATCAGTAGCATGACGAGGGGAATCGGTGTGCATGGCTTCTCTCCGTCGTAACGATAAGTTTTAGGCACTGTAATAATCTGCAACCGCTAATGTTCTTTTGGTCGAGCAAAAAATAGACTCGTGGTAGACGAGCAAAGGCAATTGTCATTCCCAGAAGTCATTCTTGCGTGTGGATAGAAGGAAGCAGCGAACGGATGATACAACTACGCCACATTCGCAAGTGACGTAACTGAACTGCCTTCATAGATTTGTAGCTGTCATGGATGTGACCACACCAACAGTCTCCAGCAGAAATACAGCGATAGATACGCCGCACATCCACTGTAATATGGCCGTAATAACACATGACGCGTCCCGTGTGAATGCAAATGTGAGTGCACAATCGTTTGTCCATCGTTAATGTTGAGTTAACTTGATGCCAGTGCAGGGGTGGTAATAAAAGCGCCCGCGGCTTGCCAAGATTGCGCGTGCTTTATCCTTCAACGGCTTACTCTCAACGGTTCCTCTGCATTCTTTAAGTCCAGCAGTGCACTAATGAAATGCTGACAAAATCTATTGTTGCTGCGCAAATCCTGACACGCCTCCGTATACCTCAATCTGCATTGAGCGACTGTTGCTATTTGAAGCCCGTGACAGTATATGCATGCACTCGGGCACCCACCTGCACGAAGATTTCAAATTCATCAAAATAGATGAAAACAGCGCGCACCGTCTGCCTTGTTTTGTGGCGTGCCCTTTCGTTCACTACATGTAGACAGCCAACTCCCCTGGGAGAGTCCTTGTGCCCTTATTTGACTGCGCATTATCAAGTGCGCTAACATTTTTCTATTGCCGACTTCTTGACTTCTAGTTCTTCTTGTCAGTTCGGGAACTTACCCCAGTAGCACATGACCCTTCTGGGAACTGGCCAAGAGTCTTCGCATACATCGTACTGCATGTCCGTTGCATATCCCCAGTGGTAGATGTCCGCTGGTGTAGTTCTATAGTCGGCAAGAAGCCAGCAGCCAGCAACCGCAGAGGGGGGAAAGGGCTTCGTTTTAAAAAGTCTTGAAAAAATAATAGCGCTGAATTTAAATGTAGCTTTCTTGTAACCATTAAAATGGCATAAGTCACTTTAGTACGGATAAGAGTGTAAATCACTGCTAGTTTAGAGCCATCCGACCAGGTTTCATGAGAAGTTCGACATCATGGGTTGCATAACTGGAGTTAGTTTTTTTTTTTTTTTTCTTTTGCATCAGGAGGCCCTTCACTCTTTGATACTCATCACATCTACTTCTGCGAAATGTTTCAATCGGTTTAACTATATAACGAGTCCTGAATAAGATGACGATACCAGTAATCGAATGATTTTTGTAATTATTACGTGCGGCCTGATTTGCCCCAAAGCACTTTTATTCCAGTGTTTCCAAATGTTTTCCAATGTTTCAAATGTTTATTGCGTGTTTTGAGAAAACATATACAAATTTGGAGTACGTAAACGCACTCAGTCATACTTGGCGACTGAAAGGGCTGGGCTGCTATACCAGTGTGATACGACGTAGAGAGCGACACATGAAACTAAAAAGTAGCAGACATGCGTAGCGGGCATCAGGAGTAGTTTTGCTTTGCATGCTCTTCACTCATAGCCCAAATACTTTACATGAGATTGCCCATCAGGGCAGCCGTTCGGAAAGCACGTGGCGCAACACGATACTTGCGCCGCTATGCCCGGAAAACTACACGATACCGCAATAAATACACGGAAGAAACGGTTTTCCTGTGCTTCTCGCTTCGGGATGCCACATATGACAACCGCTCAAAGCATGGCGAATAAAGCAGTTTTCTTTAACGATTCAAGTAATAGCAAGATAAACCTGCGAAGCGATATCTTGTCAGTGTTATGCACTTGTGAACTATTTTCACGTCCATGTAGCGATCACATTCGCTAAAGACGTGCGACTTGCATATAGTTTGATATTCCAATTTGAACACTGGAAGATGCTTCACAATGGGATATGGGTCTGTAATTCTGTTAAAAAGAAACCTCGAATTGTGGGAATACTCTCATGTTCTTGGTCAACAGATCAATATGAATTATATAAAAGGCATGTTAGTCACTTTATTGAACGAACGATGTACGGATGTTATATTGACGAAGTATTTGATATACGAGATGTTTTCTGCAAAATATAATAGGGGCATGTACTTTTATCAATTCATAGTAACGATGACTCCTTGCCCTCGCACCGGCATTTGAGCTTTATACTGCAAAGGAAAAAAATGAATGGTTAATTACAGTAGGTAAATAAAGGTATATAATTGCAATAAATAACCGCAGGCACAATAGTAGCGTCTGAAGAGTCCAGTACTGTCCAAACCTGCGGTGATGTGCAGGTTAATATGAGGTAGCGGCTTGTGTTGCCAACAATTGTGGCTACATTACGGCGCACGTGAGATCAAAAATACTAGTGGTGGCTCAACTGTATCATTACCCTATTATCCTAGATACGGTCGCATGGAATGCCCGCGTTGAAGTTTGATAATTTAGCACCAATCAACGTACAAGTGACAATGAATTGTGTAAGGATATTTATTCAAAGCACAATAATAAAAACGCCTGTTTGTACTATATACTCTCGCCAAAATTCTTTCAGCAGTTACGGCACTGCAGTGGCGCCTGTGGACTGCACCGACGGCGATTTCCTCATGAAACTCGCCACATGAAAAAAAAAAAGGTTTTATTCCATGTGTAATTACATTCATACTCCTTTGACATAAATGTCTCTGAAGTTTTGGAGCAACACGAGGCATACAAGATTTCCGAATGAACGCCCACGTAGCAGCCGTCGTCACTTGATGTTCCTAAAAAAAAAGAAAAAGGAAACATGCGCAGTGAGTGATTGATACACTCTGTAGAAAAGTTTACAAATAGCGCACCCAGGTCTCCTTGCGCACCCAAAGTCAAAGCCCTTGCTTGCGTGATTTCGTGCTTCGTTTGCGTTCCTTTTGTACGTATAGAGGCGCAACGTCCCCTGGGTGCACAAAGCCTAGAATTCCCTATTGCATACAGTCGTCGATGAATGAATTTTGCGACACACCATGCCATTTGTTTAGAAGGCTTACTCTCGGTGTCAAAACTTTAAGGCACACGTGATCTAAATAAAAACAGAAAAGTTAAACCTGAAATATATTAAACCTGAAATCGAGCACGCAGCCTCGATTTCGTAGCCTTTTTTTTTTTTTTATCCTTAGAGCCGAATTCTCATGACCGCAGAGATTATCGATACGCCCAGAGGATGTGAACATAATGTACATCAGTGCTGCTTAATTAATCCCGGCACGCACACAAACGCCGTAGACGAGCTGGTAGAGGCGCGATTTGCGGCATATTTGTCACGTCACGGTAGTCTGCAGACTGAATCCTTACTCCATGGTTGAAGCTAGTCATGTGCATCCAGCTTTACTAAAGTGCAGATTTTGTACATGGCAAATCAGTTCGGTGGACGCCCTCCAGGTAGACAACAGATCATGAAAGGAAGAAAATTTTAATTCACGTGACTGTAGCGCGAATCCTAAAAAGGAAACCCACACGATTTTTTTTTTCGGAACGAGAATTTCGCACCTGCAGAAAAATTTGTTCTGCGGAATGAACCCGGAACCAACGCTTCTCCGGGGTGGTCGCTCTACTGTCTGAGCTAACAAGGAGGCTACCAGGTTGCAGTGCGAGGCCGACATATTCGACAACTCGATGCTTTGTAGATTCGTGCTTCAATCGGTTGTATCACAAGCGCTTTCCCCACTCATGGAACCTTTCTCCCACTTGCGGGCTTCTGCACAACCGATTTTACATATTCAGTGTCCGTTTGGTTCGAGTTGTCGATTAATTGGGTATCGCGCTTCAGTCTGCTAGCCCCCAGGTCAGCTGAGATGGTAAAGCGACTACCCGAGAAAGGCATTCGTCCCGGGTTTGATCGCCGGACCAGGAGGAATTTCCTCCCAACAGAAAATCTTTCTTTCTGAAAAAAAAAAGGACACACTTGTTTTCTTTGTGGCTTCACGCTGCTGTCCGTTGCGTGATAATTTTTTTTTCCATTCAGAGTTTGTACCTGTAGGCGACTGCATTTTGCTCTACAGTTTTTCTGGCTGCAAACTAAAAAGCTGCATGAAATTACGCTTTTACGCGGTACCCGCGTCCTAGAATCTTTTGATGATGACTGTTCTACAAGGGTCTGCTTTTCGTGATTTATAGAGCAGGAGATTCTAGGAAGATAATCGCGTAGATTCTCCACTTTAAAAGAGATGCCCCACAGTAACTGTAGAAAATTACTTGATTGGAACAGACTGCCTTAAAAAAATTCTGTTCTCTAATAATTGTTTTTTTTTTTCAAACGTCTTTACTTCTGCATTCGATAGGCAAAGCCTCGCGGCAGAAAAGGGGTGCTCTATGGGGCAGGGGTATGGGCACCGGTGCTCTCTTCTTCCTCGAGGTGGAGTGGACCCTAGGTCGGCTCTGCAAGGAGGCGGTCAGGCCCTTCCTTTTCCCTAAAAAATATTCGACTATCTGGCGTTGGATTCGTGAGCTATACTGTGTTGGACTACAATCACATATTTTGCATGTTTTCTTTTTCTTTTTTTAGCCCTAAACTTGCGCACAACCTAGAGAGACTGTGGATTTTACTTTGGCATGACTGTAATCCTTTAATTTTATTGTGAGTTCATTGAAGAAAGTTCGCCGCTAATACGTAGAAAGTTTGCCATCTCAAGGAAGTTAGCCATCTATTTTTCCCTACCACATACAAAGGGACAAGCTGTCCCTGGCTTCATCTTATAAATCTGTTGGCGTTTACCTTACAACGGTCCTGCCCTGATTTGATCACATCACTGCTGCCTGCATGAAAGCCTCAAAAACATTAGGGTATTTACGGTGCAACCTGTGTCATTATCTCTCTAATGTTCGCAAATTATCCTAGCTTTCGTCGGCCCACAACGTGAATGTGCCTCATCTGTTTGGTCCCCTTCCGCTCATTATCAAATCAACATGCTTGAAGCAGTTCAAAACTGAGTCGCCCGTTACATTTCAACGAAGTATGCCAATCAGTCAAGTGTGCCTCAGCTTAAACTCGACCATTCCCTTCAATCATTAGTCAATTGCCGTCAACTGTCTCTCACATATGCCTATTTCACAAGTACGTCTGCAGCAATAAAATATTCTCGTTGCACCTTGCACGTCACGCAGGCCGCCCATAATCACCTCAGCTTCACGTGCTTCCTTGGTAACACGAACGCTTTTAGCACATCCGCACTTCCACAAGCCATCCGCATTTGGAATGATCTTGCCGATGATATCGCTTCTGATCCTAACCTGAATACGTTTCGCCATAAGCTTGAGGTACATTTTCTTTTGCGGTAGCCCTGTAGCACAATTTAGTTAAGTTTTTGCTTTGTTAGTTTTGCGACGTTTTCCGTGTTCGTCTTCACTTGCAGTCAAACGCTCTATTAGTGCTTATTTCGCAAACGTATTATGTTGGGTTGCGTTTTCTTCTTTTCACAGGCATTGAAACCATCTTTTATATTTTGCAATTTACTTTGTTGCATTGCGTTGTCTTGTTCCCTTTTTTGTAACCCTGTTCCTTACGGGTTTGCTTCTACTTTCATTGAATTAACCCCCCTTACTCAATGTCCATGCACTGTAAGAAATTTTTAAATAAATCAATCAATAAACAAACTAAAGAGCTTTTACGTGACGTCATTGGAACACAATTGCGAACTAAGCGCAATTGTAGCGCGAGGCTCACCAGTATGCCTCTGCTGGTCGGTTGAAGCGGCGTAGCGGACCTATGTATCCCTTGTGTGGACGGGGATGTCTGCGAACAGTGTGGCGACGTCCTCGAAAGGCTGGTTCAGCCGTGCCGGATCCTGTGGTAAGCAGACAAGTGTAGGTTATCCACAGCGACACACTGTAAGCGAATAGTTGCCCGTAGAAATGTGCCATAGAATATTCCGTCTGCAGCATTATTTCTGATGATCGTCTTCACTCTGATGATCGCGTTCACTTGCTTGACCCTTGGACGCTGGATTGCTTCATATATGGAAACCGGTGTCTATGGTTCTTGCCGGATGCATCAAGGTGTTGGTTCGCCCTAAAGAATAAGCACCAGTAGTGATTTCGGCAAACGTAATTTTCGTAGATCTCCCAGTGAGTGAATTACATATCGCTCGAAATAGTGCCGCTGCTCAAACTCGTAGCTCTGGGATAATATACCATTCCAATTCCATTCTCTTTTGCTCACAGTCAGCGCATTAGACCAACGATCTAGCTTTGTAGGATATTTCTCGTTCGCGAATGGAGGATGGTGACGAAATGAAATCGATAGAAATGTTCGTCACTACATGAATGCCCCGTACCGTAGTGGTTGAATATTTGTATGGGCGACAAATATAACATAAAAGAAACCGCAGATATTATCATAAATCGTCAAGAAAACCCAACGAACAGACTGAGAGGAGCACCAAGATATTTGAGTGATACATAATTACTAAATAATTAATTATTTACCAATGCACTTTAATTACGCCCTCAAAGTTATTATGCATAGGGCTGAATTGCTTCAAACTCAACACTCCTTTAAACTGAATATTGAAAAATCAAATTCTAAAGGAAAAGCAATTATCGGCAGCAAGCGAGAGCCGAACAAATAACCTCCTACCATTGCCGCGTGAACTGCTCTGTACATTCAAGTGCAGATTGGTTTTCTTTCTCTATCGATTTAGTAAGTGCCGGTCAAACCTATGTCAGCCCATGCGTAATATCCATAATATTGCACGCCTCCTGTAGAACCTGACGGCTTCAGTCTACTTGCGACCCACAAGTTGAAGCAGTTTCGCACACAATGTATATATTGTGTGTCACGTGTTGAATGCTGTAAGCCGTGCACCCCTCCTACATTTGTACTGTGTGCTTCCAATGAGTTTGTGATTATGTCGCGGCCCGCGAGTTAATCAGTGCTAGATGCGACTGTTCTGAAGAGGTTAATTCTTTAAGAGGCAGTGGTAGAGCCTCCGAATAAGACAACATTGTTTGCTATTTGTGTGTCGTTGTGTATTTCACTGCCTTTTACTCTGAAATTAGACAGTGAGAAATTGGGGAGAGCATGAAACGAAATACACAGAACTGAAGAAAAAAAATACCTGTAATAAATAGAGCCAAACAAATGTAGTGACTAAAAAAAATTTGCTGCCAAAGAGGTCCTTCGTTGAGTTGTAAGATTGGCTGGTTCTCATGAGTGGTCGCTGCGTTCTGTTTGGAAAATTATTAATTGCGATAATGAGTAAACGTGCCTATCTGGTTTGCTTGTAAAGTGACGAGTACTCTTTATATTACGTTGTATAGGCTGCGCAATAGCACTCAGAGGGACATCGTGTTCAGTTGGATTCGAATACAAAACGTGCTACGCTGGATTACCGGAGCCATATGCGTCATGGTGTAGCGTTGTGGCTGCCACACCTGCAAGACAAAAAGAAGGGAAGAAAAAGTTCATAAGTTACAGCAAGAGAATTTAATTGTACAAAATAAGTTATACTTAAAACCACGAAAGAAGTACTACGTGAAAACTTGAACACTATGTCTTTATAGTAGCTGCTAAACAGAGACAAGAAGAAACACGAATTTTGTCAATCAGAAATCCCTATTTGTAACCACTTATATTGTTGTCCTAGTACACGGTCGCGGAGGTGATTGAAATCATGTGGAAAAAAAAATCCTCTGTGTAATTTGCCAAGAAACAATGGTGACAGGCAGAAAACAGTCAGTCGTAACCAGCCTGTTCGAAATACTTCCTTTAGAATCTTGCAATGTAAACTCCACCAACGGGAGTTCTAAAAAGAGTATTTGTGTTTTGCTTGTATGAAAGCAATTTTTTAGGAGCATTATTTCACATTAAAGCGTGCAGTAAAAGCAAAGTCAAACCACAGTCGAGAGTTGGGCGGAATACTATTTGGCTAAGGGATACATAAAGAAGGAAAAGGAAAAGTTGCTAAAATAATGTATTAAAGAAAAATTAAAGAACATTTATATTATTTTTCTTATTCTGGCCGGTGCTTGTTTAGCTCAATATAATCTGAAGATAGCTTGATACAAGTAGTTGACCTGGCTTTGAAAATTTACGGAGCACCCTGGCAGCAACAACAGAATCAAATCATGGGGCAGCACGTATGACTTTTTGTTTGGAGTAACTGTGGCGATGTTGCTTTATATTGCTCTAAGGAAGTACATTAGGGTGCAAGAAACCTGTGACTGTCTGGATTTAAATGCACACAAAGCCAATATATTAGGCTGGGTGTTTTTTTTAGAAGTGGTATTCTAGTTATGCAGAAAAGGTCAGTTACAAAGCCTGTGCCGTGTGCAAAGCCTCTGTAAGCTAAAATATGCACAATAAAAAGAAAGCAGGGTGGTGTCACAGCACTGAAGTTTCTGCACCGCGTTTCCATGACGTCATGAATTTTTATAGCGCTTGCTCTGCACTAATAAGTTCTTCATAAGAAAATACCGGTGATATTGCATATTGAGGTTACAAGACTCATGATAAAATAGTTTAAGATTATTAAGCGAAAGAAGTCGCGATTTCGCTCGAAAGGCGAAGCATCGATTGTAATAACAAATTACTAGACTGCCATAATAACTAAGCATAGTAGTTTTATGGGCAGCATGAACTTGTAAACACTCTCTCACTAAGTAAAGTAACAAGCATGGTGTCAGCGCGCACAGGCAAACATGCACACATCACACTCGATGACCGCGAACACGCTGTCAAAACGCTAGAGTGAGGAAGCGCTGCAGTAGCAGCTGACGAAGTGACCTACGTGCTATCTATCGCTCCAACGCAATACTGAGCGGTGAGAACAGAGTATACGCAAAGCTACGAACCGTCAGCCCACCCGTACTCTGCCCCCAACCCACCTAGACTCTGTGCCCGAAGCAGATCGCTTTCAAGATAAAGCCCGCGCGCGAGCGCGTGACCGCGCCATACGGAGTTGCTGCTGAAGCACTGCGCAGAGAAGCACTGCAGTGCCGAAGCACCGAGGTTGCTGCCCCCCCCCCCCCCCCCCACACCTCTTCTCCCCCCGGTTCTTTGCGCGCGCGAGATGGAGTCATGATCGTCAGCTCACTCTCGCAAGCTTTCACTCGCACATACAGCATACGGTGCGCGGCGACGGTGTTACCGCCCTTGGACTTTATGCGGCGACGGAACACACGGAAGATCATGTGGTTGGAGTGTCCTATTCTTTGATTGCTATCGCAATAAAAGAAAACGACATATGTACCTATTTACGCTTATATTTAAGTTTTTTTGTATATATTTTGTGCAGTTGATAACAGTCATTTAACCATCACGAGGTCTACTTGCCTTAGTTAAATAAAGATTCTTCACAATTTCTAAACTTGCTTACGCAATGAAATAATAATTTTGGCTGTGACATATTTGTTTTTCGAACCAACGCGTCCGCTGCATCCGCTTTCCTGATGAGAGATAGAATGTCAGCCGGTTCATGGCAGGCGTGTCACAGCGACAATGAATTGCTGGCACCTTCCTACCGTAGAGTTGCAGTATCTGATTCGTCATAGTTCCTTTTAATGGTTCTAGTCATGTTTGCTTAAACGGTGCATTATGGCGCGGTTTAGTCCATTACTTCTTTACTAGTTCCTGTCATCTACAAGTAATCGTTTGACACGTCTCAGAAGAGATGCACTGTTACGACAATTTTCCGTGTAGGTGTTGAATTACAACAAACGGCGCGACAGGGCTGGCAGTGTACTTATAGTACATACGATATATTTGTTTCACGGGTATTCGGATACTGAAAATTCAATCGAATAAGAATAATCGAGCAAGACAGCCACCAATTATGGAATTGGTTATTGACTATTTTGCCAATTGCAAATAACGTTAACATGAAGTTTAAGCGCAGTTCATTCGGTAAAAAGGAAATAAGGAAGAAAAGTTAGGCTTGTAGAAATATATTTGATGCGTGCGTGTAATAGAAGTTACAACCAGAGGTCAGAAAAAAATAAGGTAAATTAAACACAACTGGTTGCAAGTAAAAGGTGAACCACGATAATGACATGGAAACGAGGAGACAGCAAGTCTCCGCAGAGCAAGTCACCGCAATACACGTGCAATGCGTGAGTGCTGTCGTGTGGTATCGTGTTCTTTGAAGGAGAGAAGTGTGATGCTACAGCACGGCCCATTGTACAGAATAAATGCAAACACGGACCGACTGGCCGAATCATAAATCAAAACAAATTTCTATGTAGGCAGCCTAAATGAGAGTCACGCCTAATTTAATTACTCGAAAGTATTGAGCGGAAGCTACGTGCCCTGTGCGTCCCCTCGGGAACTGGTACCTCTGCGTCACAACTGCGGAATTTTTCTGAAGCAGAATAATTCGGGACACTCAGAACATTCATTACTTGCAAAAAAAAAAAAGTTGGTGGAAATAGAACGAGAGTGGTGCATCAGAAATTGATATAATGTTGCAGAAAGCCCGTGCAAACGCGTATGTAAAAAAAACGAACTGTGTTCATGTGAGTGCGGCGTTTTCGGGGAGGCCATGAAAACCACAAGGACGATGCAAAACCAGGACGTCCCTCAACTACGTGCGAAGACGAAAACATCGGCCATGTGCATCCTGTTGTGCTCAGTGAACATTGTATTAACTTCAGAATTGTACCAGAAGCAATTGGTTTGTGAAAGCTGTTCGTTCACCAAACTTTCACTAAAACTACGAAAATTAAAAAGGGTGTTTGCAGCAAGATGGAGCCCAAACTATAAACTCCGGAGACAAATGTGTGACGAGCCGAATGTTGCATTGACTAAAAAACTTGAGAAGGCCGCAATGAATTCTTGAAGTAGGTCGTAATTGGTGACGAAACCTGAATTTTCGAATACGACATCGAACTGAAAACGCACAGCAGGAATTGGAAAAAATCGCTGCTAAATCGCTGCTAAATCGCTGCTAAAACGCTTAACAGAAGAGGACTTCTAGGAGCGCTTCCAACAAATGAAGAAGAGGTGAAACAAGTGTACTAACAAGTGTACTAGATTAGTTACTAACATGAAGATGTTTGAAGATGACCACCTAAATGTGTTTGAAAGTTAGCAAAATTATTTTTTAACGTTCCGCACGAACTTTTGAGACAGGCCTGATACATTTAACTAAGACGCGGCTTACATGTAACGGTCGCTTAAAAGCCGACTGCAACGAAATTTCACTCGCACTAAATTGACTATAAATTGAAAGAGCGTAGGTTAGGGCGTGTTGGTATTCTATAAGTGAGGTATTTTAGCTCACGAAAAGGGACGAAAGACAGTGGTAAGACGCGGACACTGTCTTTCGTCCCTTTTCGCGCGCTAAAAAACCTCAGTTATGACTATAAATGCCGTGCGTGTACTCTGAAAGTAATCTTGGCAAAGCCGTAGGGCTAGTAATTGCCTAATTTTGTCATTAGCCGCTATTAAATAGAGCCCATGTAGACGAAGCGTGCGCCTGGCGGCAAATCGGTAGCGATGCGGATATGACGAATATTGAAGAGCCGTACGCAACTGCTGATCTCTCAGTTGCGACGCCTAGGCAGCCAGGCGCATTACTCGTTCATCATTTGCAAGTTTGCGGGCGTCTCTCTCGGCGTGCGTTCTCCTGTTGCGCTCGCGGTTTGAGCTATTGCAAAAATGCCGATGCGTTGCGTGGCCGTCGGGTGCTCGAATACGTACTGGAACACGAGCAATAGCTGTGCAGTACACAACGCTGAGTAGAGGAAGGCCGAACGCACCTTACCACTCCCAGCTGTCAGAGCGAAACCGTGCGTCCCGGCGCAGCAGGCAATTGCTACGCGGACCATCCAGCGCGTACAAAGCATGTCGACTACTGCAGCTGCAGAAGCTACATTTAAACAGCACAGTCACTTACCATCGAGATCTGCTTGGCAAACGCTTTCTCGTTGTTGACTGCAGGTACTATGTGCCGCGATTGCGCACGAAAACTAAGGTAACGTTCAAAGGGCGACATTATCAAGCCATCATTTCCAGTAGTGCATCATCTTCAATTTATTTGTTGCGTCTCTACATCGGACGCGTCGATGTAGACGAACGAAATCCTTTCTGCCACAGCGCCAGAAACGAGCAGGAACCGCATGCTGCATTTGTCACGAAGGAGAACGCGAAGCGGTGGCCATGGTGATCACACCGTGGCCACCAACAAGCCATGCAAGAATGCAATGCCGCCAGAGCGAAGTACGCGAAGCTTCATCACGGCCGTAGTCCGGCCTGTCTGGCCGTGAGTTTAGGCACACTTAGCACCAAGCCCCTCCAGCCAGGCCGTGCCAAGCCTCAGCTACTCCTTTACTACAGATGGCGGTAGTTGTCTAATCGGTCGACGAGTCCGCCGCTTCCAGCGTGCTATCCAGACGCCGCTGAAGTCGAATACGCCATGCCGCGGACGCTAACGCAGCTAAAATTTTACCCTGCGCTTTAAACGTGACCCACAGCAGCGCGGCGATCAGCTGTTGCCGCAGTGCTAGCGGACAAGTGCGCGGCGGGCGAGCAAGCGCAACACGATCGCTTCAGTGAATCCGAAGAGCATGCTGCTGGTCAGCCAAACTAGCGCGCGATGCACCCTGTTCCAGCTGCTTCGGTATGCGACAGGAGTTATATTCCCGCGCCAGCCTCTAGACTCTAGAGCGTCTAATTTTCGCCAATTTAACATAACTAAGCCACGGTTAGATCGCCGTTCGCGTTAAGCCGTACCACACCGCTTAGCGTGGTTACCCCAATGCGCTCTTGGAGCCGAGGCAAAACACATGGAAACCCTGCTGTTGAACGCAGACAACCAGATATGGAAAACCGGCAGGCCTCGGGCAATACTTCGCATTAAAAGAACATCGCAGGCGCGCAACGGCGTTATGACTGCGCACGAAGCAACTCACCAAGTATACCATCTCTGTGGCTAGCAGACAGGCGGGACCTGTTCGCTGATACACCGGAACAGAACACAAGTAAGGAAAGCCATAGATTGCTCTGGATGAGGCATTGGGAAAGCAGAAAGTGCAGGCGCTGCTTTTACACATTCTTCACTGTACGTCACATCCGCCGGGCGATAATGGTGGCGTTTTTTCCGGTTTCGGTAAAAAAAAAATCTATTTTTGCGAGCTCGTTCTGACGCATTGACCTGTATTTCAGGCGTAGAAGTTTGCACAGAGGCTGCTGCATGTCTGAATTAATTGAAGATAAGCTTGTTTGTGCGGTCGAAAATGTCGGTACAGTTGGCCTTTCGTCTATTAGTCTATGCCCACGTTGGAGCCATCACTCAAACCCAAGCACGTCGAAATTGCTGAGCGCTTGAGTTAAAAGGGGAGCGACGACGCTGCGTCTTCTTTTAAGCAATCACCGCCCCCCCCCCCCCCTCTAACTCCCGGTCACCAGTGCAGTGCGCTTGAGGAGTCTTGGCTGAGAGACAGTTACTTCAAGGAACAGATGAACGCTATTTCACCCGCCGTAGTTGCTTAGTGTCTATGGTGTGGGGCTGCTGAGCACGAGGTCGCGGGATTGAATCCCGGCGATGGCCGCTGCATTTCGATGGAGGCGAAATGCGAAAACACCCGTGTACTTAGATTCAGGTGCACGTTAAAGAACCCCAGATGGTACAAATTTATGGAGTCACACTACGGCGTGCCTCATAATCAGATCGTCGTTTTGGCGCGTAAGACCCCATAATTTCATTCAATCCACTGCCTTGAGCTCAAATCTAAGAATCTCTTCCACCCCACTTCTCCTAACAGGTCGTCGGCGGGCCAAACCGTATAATTGAGGCGTCCTAGCACCGCAGAGTATATATATATATATATATATATATATATATATATATATATATATATATATTCTTGTAATCCCTGATGAAGATCGTCCACTGGTCGAAACTATTGAAATTAAATACATGCTCTGTTTACCTTGTAGCACGGCTCACGTTCTATACGTTTGAAAGGTAGCCGGAAGAATTTGTTTACCTGTATGTATACATATCTATACAGATAAATAATAAAACTGTTCTATTAACGTGACTGCTCTTAATTGTCAATATTCGCTTGAAATGTCTCGACGCGAGAGGCCTCCACACGGTACTCTTACTTGTTCCCGACGATGTGCCGGCCGTGGCGACGATGAAGACAATGATCACGATGACGATGATGCCGATGACGGCAGCGAATATGAGCAGCGCCATGGTGTTAGTGTCGTCCTCGCTCGACATGGTCTTCTTGCTGCAACAATCGCATACCCGACCTATATGGACATGGACGCTGCAGCGCGTTAACGGGTAAAGACTGGTTAACAAAGGTCGCCGCACCTGTGCGACATGTGCGCCACATATCAAAGAAACAATATGATTTGGATGGTAATTGGAATTATTTGAGAGCGCCTTCTTTCTTTACTTTATTTTTATTTGGAGTGCTGACATAGAAAACACAGCTACATGTGATCATAAAACGCGAATCGCACGCGCACTCTGACTGAGCACTTCGTGTTGCTCAATTTGTTGCTAGTACAATCAGATACCCTACTCATAGCGGTGGCCACCGGCCAGTTTGTAGTCACTGTCATTCACAAAATATCAGGGTTAGGAACTCTTTTGGCTCATGCCGCAATTGTATTCATCAAAACGAAAGCTAAACGGCAGTTGTCATTTCGCCACCTTGGGCTCTCTGACTATAAAGAACACGAAACGGCACCCAGACGCCTGAATCAAGAAAATCAGAACCGTGTGCTTGTGTGCTTTAAAAAGTATGACATTTCACAACACAATGACGAGGTCAAGGCCGACTTGAAGAAAGGGTTGTACTTCGGAATGGCCTGATCATGTCAACGCGGCCTCCCGTGTTGATCTGAAGAAAATGTCGTCCAGCAAGTAGGCCAAAATGTAAGCGCGTTAAGACGCAGACATATTAGGATTACTCATTAGTAACGCTATTTGGGTGCAAAGAAACCACGTAACATGTGGTTATTATTTTCCTCTCATTGCCCTAAGCGCATGCTGGTCGCCATAGAACTGTTCACAATGGAACAGAATGAAAAGATCCCTGTTCTCGTCCGAAAGAGAAAGCAGTTATTGCGAAAGCAAAATATTAGACAGTTATACGCAATGAGGTTAGTAGTTTTATCAGCTGTCCAATCTTCTGCAAACATTAGCTTAATAACTAAATTAATGAGCACGGTGCCAAGCGCGCGCAAGGCAAACACGAACACATCTCACTCAATGACCGCGGACACGAGCGGCACTTCCGGCGAGCGAATTACCCTTCGTGCTTCCTCTAGCTTCAACGCGAACAAGGCGCTCGAGAGCACAGCGCACGCGAAGCCAACAGCTACTAGTCTGTTAGTCTTCGAACCCATAACGGATCTTCTCCCGGATATAGGACGCGTCCGGCCGCGCTCAGCTGCCCTAAAACCCCCCATACACGTTCTCGCCGACCAGGTTAAGTAACGCCAACCTCCCCTCCTCCTCCACGCTCCTTCCTCGCTCACCCCTTCTGGCGTCAAGCGGAACTTGCGTATCCCAGCTTCTCAGTTAGGCGGAAGCGACGTCACTTGTGCATAGAGGTGCGAGCGTGCAGCAAACGAAAATTCGGGAACCGGAAATTCTGGAAGCGGTACGATCGGAAACGGAAACCCCGGAAGCGGAAAATGTGGAAGCGGAACTGGTATGGGCGACGAATCACGGAACAGCGGCGCACAACAAAGGTTGGCCCTACTTAGCAAAAGCGGCGTTGACGCGTGGATGGAGGGGTTTTAAGCTGCTCCACACATGGCTGCGGTCGGAGAGTAGCGGAGACGCACGTTACTTTGTCCCCCTTTTCGCCCCCTCCCTCCTAACGCACGCACATCAGAAGAAGGAACAGTGCAGAATCCGAGGCCCTTCTGTGCGCGCCTTTACTAGAATGCCCTTGTAAGGCGCACCCGTGGGCTAGCTAAAGATTCGGCCAGCTGTACATAGCCCCGGTTGTACAGCGTACTTCAAGTGTAAATTTTGTTTCGTACCTCAACGATTCGAAAGCCATGTTGCTTGGACCACCTTCCATGGTGGCTTAGTGACTATGGCGTTGCGCTTCTAAGCACCACGCCGTGGTATCAAATCACAGCCGCGGCGAACGCGTTTCGACGATGGCGACGTGCAATATAGCCCGTGTACAGTGCATTGCGTGCAGTTACCTGGGCGGCTAAAGGTTAAAGAACCACATGTGGTCAAAATTGATCCGGAGACCCCCACTAAGTTGTAACCAGGTGGTAGTTTGGGCACAAAAACAGCAGAATTTAATTTTAACGTCTCTTGCAGTATTGCTTATTAGGCTACGGGCAGTAGATCTTTATGGCTTCATGAGACTGTAAAATGGAATTGTCTTGCATTACAACGCCAGAAAGCAAAGATAAAGCTCACTGATAACGAGAATACTCGTCGGCTCAATCACTAATTGTTTTTTACGCCTGATGCATCTTAAGCATTATGATCATGTTCCAACTCAGCTATAGTTCCTGATATTACTGACGAAGTGATTCACCGGCATCGCACTAGAGGTACAGGTAATATTCGAGAGTACCGCGTGTGAACGAAGAATCTGGGCGTGTGACCCAGCGTGTCCAGCGATTTACGTCAAATGCCTCCCCCCCCCCCCCCCCCCCCATCACGCGAAATTAAATGGTAAGCAAAAAAAATAAATGTGCCATAATCAGTACAATATAATAAAGCGAACGCGTGCCTCGACTGCGTTCAGGTCATCCTGAAGAAAATCATTAGAAATTTTCAGCTTGACAGCAAATGTATTACCCTTTGTACAATACCGGGTTACTATACAAACATACCTGGTTAAAAGACATTTTAGCAGCTGCTTGGTGTCACTATATTGCAGTACATTATTTAACCAGAAAGAACATAGAGGTATTTATTGCAGTGACGTACCATACTGTCTAACAGCTAATCTGAAGTGTTGGTAGTGACACAACCGTTCATTTTATTAACCATTGTGTCACTTTTATTGACAATTATGTCACATTTCTTAAAAAAAAATAAAACAATATCAATTGTTTTATATTGTTTGGCAAGCACAATAGGGACCAGAAAAATGTTTCAAGCGTGTTGTAGTCATACAAAGCTTCATAATATGCCGCGACTCGCATTGCTGCTGAAACATGGAAAAATTTCGGGCTGCAATAAATGCAAAGTGGCGCGAGGAATTTGGAACGGGAGTAGTCGTGCCGGCCCCAAAGTTCTCAAAAACAGTTTTTTTTTAATAAGAGATGTTGTCGGGGCTCGGAGTTACCCAAAAGTCGATGGGTCAATTGCGATTGAGGATCCACGGTAAGAGCACAAATTAAGCAGTGCAGGGTGACATTGCTTGGGCTTGTTTTGATGTCGGGGAAGGGCAAAACAAAACTGGTTTGCAAGAAAGTGTGAGGAATATGCATGCACGGCTGCACATGGCCGGCTTTTACGGCTTTACGTCTAATCTGAACCCGCAAATGGCATTATCTAATTATCTAAATATCTGGAAATATCTAAACCGTAAATTGATAAAGGTATTTGCGGTTTTAGATGCAAATGGGCGGCTAAAGTGCACAAAGATCTGTACCTCCAACGCGTAGATACGGAATGGACGAAAAAACAAATAAGGTTGGGAACTAAATACATGGGAATTGACATACACTTGTAATTGGAAGTTTAAATATACAAGAGGTAGTTATGAAAAAGAGAATAAAATAAGAAGACAAGGTAATTTCGACTCATATGAATGAAACAGAAAAGGAAGCCATCACGGAGATATACAAATATGGGGAGAAGGAAATCACTAGGGAAAAGTTATGCAGATCCCACGCTCCGTGGGAATCGATGTAAGCGAAATTTTATGAGGTGGATGCTTTGGCTGACGATAATTAGAGGTGATGTTGACGACTAAAGTTTAATTTCTTCAATGTTTTGTCTAACACGAGAGTGGCGAGTTGATTTTAAGCATTACCTTGCGTGTACCACTGCTGTTTGTTTGCGTAGTACACAGAGCACACAAGAAGAGGTGTTTTCTTGAGGCGTTGTTGTTTGCCATATCTTATAATCTACAAGAGGATTGACCATAGCCATTGCCTCACATGGCACATCGCATTGTAGCAGAAGTGTTAAACCTGAATTGGATAATGCGGCTGTACATGCCGAAACCACAATCAGATTATGAGGCACGCCGTAGTGGAGGACTCCGAATTAATTTTCACACCGTTATGTTCTTTAACATGTCCCAAAATCTTAGTGCACGTGCGTCTGAATAGGTCAAGCGAGTTAGGTCACTATTTGCCACCGCCCCGTTTCCAAGGAGATGCCATTAAAAATCTTCATCATCAGCATTATCATCAACTGCGGTATGTGGCTCCGGCAGCCCGGTATTCTGTAAAAGGCATGTCGTTTAGGGACAAGCTAGACCTTTCGATTGGTACAGACGTGCAATGCAACCTTTCTCATTCATAGGAAACAGCGAGTGGCCACGCTGAATCGGCACACCCATACTCCAGGAAGGCGGAATTATGCTTTTAATTGTTTCTAGTGTCACGGCCATAATATTTAGAGCCCTCGAATAGGTTCCCCAAACCATCAATGGGTGGGTGAGGGTTTGAAGCAGCTAGAAGATTGATGACTGACTGACTTAGGACACTCACGGCTCTAGGGCAGAGTGCGATGGCACCGCGCTTGACTGCCGTTCACGTCCTTCGGGCATGGCATCCGAAGGAGAGGGCTCCCTTGCTTCCTGCTTAGGGTTTCCTACTCGTGATTCTGACGGCGCCGCCTGGATTGGCTGCAACGCTGCTTCGACCATCGCTTCGTCCACGATAGGTCCAAAACCTGCGATGGCGTCTGGTGCCGGGTGACCCGTACCTGCTACGGCCTGCTGGCCCTGTTCGTCGACAGCTGTGTTGGAAGCGGCATTACGGGAGGCACCTTCAGCAGCATCAATGCTCTTTTTCTTCTTCTTCTTGGGCTGCTGCTGTTGACCGTCGGCAAATGGAAAGCCGGCACCGAAAATCCTGAGCAGAGCGAAGAACAAAACAAGAGAACCGAGCACTTCGATGTACTTCACTAGCCCTCATACCTCAATAGTTTTATGCGTTCCATCACATATCGCACCCAAGCTATACGCTGTGGTTCAATGACGCTTCACGGAGCGCTTACCCTGTTATAGAGTGATCTCTATTTCATCCTCATCTCTCGAGCTTTGCCTGCTTCTGTTATCACGTGACAGCTTATCCCAACAACGGCACTATTACAGCGCCTTCCTTCAGAAAACATGTATTTTTTTCATTAAATAGGGTCGCAATCAATCAACGAAACGAGTTTCTCTTGAACAAACAGATGTTGATATTAGCATACGTGAGATGCCATGGCCACATAAAATAGAGAATACAAAAGGAATAAGTCAAGAAAGAATGCAACAGTTTTTTTTTTCATTTCGCCACATAATAGGCTTACAGAATATCTGCTTGCTGAATGTCGGCAGACCCGTTATGGTGCCTCAGCGGCTGTGGAGTTCTGCTGCTACATGCAAGGTGCCTCAAGCGGCCAGTCGCGCGGCAACATTGCGTGCATTTGCGGGCTCCTTTCACGCTCGGAAAAACGCTTTTATGTAGCACGTGTTGAGCAACAGAAAGCTGTATCGGGATTTTTTATGTCGCTCTACAATTTTCTCATTGACATTTTTTAGCTAATTATAATATTATAGAAGCTGAATAATTATTTGTGACTCATTATCTAACTAGGCGGAGTGAAAAAGAAATAGTTTTTAAGTATCTCAAAGCGACGGCCAATAACATTACATTTGTTCTGTCCAGCTACGTGGCATTCGCATATTTTTAAAGTCTGGCTAAAGTTAGCTGGGAAACCTTGTATATGTATTATATATGACATGTATCGGCATATATGAAGTATACTCTCATAAGTTCGAATGTGAATGTTAATTTATAATGCTTGTAATATATTGCCTGCGAAAATTGTGTATATATGCTTTATAAAAGACAGAATCCCCAAAGCTTTGTATTTGTAAACAGTGCACTAGTTTGCCAGCAGCCCTTGCTAATGTCTTATTTATCTTGATTGGTCAGTTCTTGCTGTTACGAATAGCGTGCGCTCACTAAGTGGTTTCTTATTATTGACTCGAGGCCTGTTCAATTGTCCTTAAGAACGGTTGCCAGTGAATCGTGTTCTTGAACACATCAGTTACGAGGGTATCCGAAGACTGGCAAACAGCAGTTCTGTATGAACGGAAAGCTTCATTATTTCTGTCAGATATCCCGTATTCACAGAAAGCTCTCAAGCTGGAATTATTCGTAAGATGAAATTCTAGCCAGTGCTGCATTGACATAATATTAGAGGAGGGGGCGGAGGCAATGGCAACGGCAAATATGAACGAGAAGCTTTGTGAACTCGGTCCTATGTTCGCAAAACATCTTGTACGCGGATGTCCGTGATTCATCGTCGTATCGCTAGCCACCCCGTCATCAGGAGAACCACAATATC
This sequence comes from Dermacentor andersoni, assembly GCF_023375885.2. Classification (NCBI taxonomy): domain Eukaryota; kingdom Metazoa; phylum Arthropoda; class Arachnida; order Ixodida; family Ixodidae; genus Dermacentor; species Dermacentor andersoni. The sequence continues at coordinate 87,989,114 of NC_092819.1, forward strand.
GAGTGGAAGTCTCTCTAAAAAAAAGCCGCTGAGCCAGGACACCTGCCTAGGAAAATGTGTTCATCAATGCAAGCGATTGCCACGCAGTTGTCATTTCGCATCCCTCAGTTAAACTTGAACCGCAAGCAGAGAGAGCGAGACTCACTGATCTGTTCCTGCACCGAACGGCGGCAATTTCATGCCAGGCGGCATCGGGATCACCAGCACGTCCTGACCATCCGGACCGGAAACGAGGCCCGCCATGGCGGGCGGTATCACGGCCGGCATCCCCGGGGCACTCTGCCTGCCGGCTTCTCCCTGGGAGCTCTTCGACTTGGCCGACTTCGTCGATCGCTTGCTCCTGTTCTTCTTCGGCGCAGACAGCATCTCCTGTATCATGGGAAGCATGGGTACCTGCTGCTGGATGACTGGAAGCGCTCCCCCTGCGCTAGACAGTACGTTCGGGCCGGACACGCCACTCTGCATCCCGATGCCCGGAGGTCCCTGAGCCCCGGTGAAGATGTTGATTCGGGTGCTGACACCCGCGGTCGTTTTCTTCTTGGACTTTGCCCGGTCCGTGTCGCTCTCGTCTCCGTCCGAGCTCGTGGAGCTTTCATACTCCCTCTGCTTCTTCTTTTTCTTCTTCTTCTTTCTTTTCTCCTTCCTGGACTTCCTGGTGCCCTCGTCGTCCTCTTCCTCCTCGGTCCCCAAGTCGGCCTCGCCTTTCCCGCCCGTTATGTTCTGCTTGGACGACACGTTCACGGCGACATTATGACCGGGATCTGTTTCTCTCTTCACGGACACGTCGTTCCGCATCGCGTTTGTCTGGGGGAAGGAGGAAAAGAAAAGTTCAGCCGACAAGACGATTCGCGCTACGAAGTGCAATGCACTGCGTAATACGTTATGTACAAACTTGCCACAGCGCACAAACTTACTTAATTTACTTCGCAACGAACATCTTTAGTAACAAAATGCATAGCGTTTTTCTTTTTTTGAAAACAGCGCAAATGCGTGTTATAACGTTTACAAGTCACCGGGAGGTCATTAGTAGTACACAAAAACTATTTCAAGCAAGAAAACTTCTGACAATCCACCACAAAGCTCCGAATTCAAACTAAGATACTTACCTACCCACCTCATCATCATCATAATCATCATCAGCGTGGTTACACCCACTGCAGGGCAAAGGCCTCTCCCATACTTCTCCAACAACCCCTTTCATGTACTAATTGTGGCCATGTTGTCCCTGAAAACTTCTTAATTTCATCCGCCCACCTAACTTTCTGCCGCCCCCTGCTACGCTTCGCTTCCCTTGGAATCCAGTCCGTAACCCTTAATGACCATCGGTTATCTTCCCTCTTCATTAAATGTCCGGCCCATGCCCATTTCTTTTTCTTGATTTCAACTATTATCTCATTTACTCGCGTTTGTTTCCTCACCCAATCTGCTTTTTTCTTATCCCTTAACTTTACACCCATCATTCTTCTTTATATAGCCCATTGCGTCGTCCTCAATTTAAGTAGAACACTTTTCGTAAGCCTCCAGGTTTCTGCCCCGTACGTGAGTGCTGGTAAGACACAGCTGTTGTACACTTTTCTCTTGAGGGATAATGGCAACCTGCTGTTCATGATCTGAGAATGCCTGCCAAAATCACCCCAGCTCATTCTTATTCTTCTGATTATTTCCGTCTCATGATCCGGATCTGCGGTCACTACCTGTCCTAAGTAGATGTATTCCCTCACAACTTCCAGTGCATCGCTACCTATCGTAAACTGCTGTTCTCTTCTGAGACTGTTAAACATTACTTTAGTTTTCTGCAGATTAATTTTTAGACCCACCCTTCTGTTTTGCCTCTACAGGTGAGTGAGCATGCATTGCAATTGGTCCCCGGATTTACTAAGCAAGGCAATATCATCAGCGAATGGCAAGTTACTAAGGTATTCTCCATTAACTATTATCCCCAATTCTTCCCACTCCAGGTCTCTGAATACCTCCTTTAAACACGCTGTGAAGAGCATTGGAGAGATCGTACCTCCCTACCTGACGCCCTACCTGACGCCTTTTGTTGCTTTCTTAATGGAGGACTACGGTGGCTGTGGAGCCGCTATAGATATATTTCAGTATTTTTACATATGGCTCGTCTACCCTCTAATTCCGTAATGCCTCCATGAATGCTGAGGTTTAGATTGAATCAAATGCTTTTTCATAATCAATGAAAACTATATATAAGGGTTGTTTATATTCCGCACATTTCTCTATCACCTGATTGATAGTGTGAATATGGTCTATTGTTCAGTAGCCTTTATGGAATCCTGCCTGGTCGTTTGGTTGACAGAAGTCTAAGGTGTTCCTGATTCTATTTGCGAGTACAGTAGCCTTTATGGAATCCTGCCTGGTCGTTTGGTTGACAGAAGTCTAAGGTGTTCCTGATTCTATTTGCGAGTACCATAGTAAATACTTTGTAGGCAACGGACAGTAAGCTGATCGGTCTATAATTTTTCAGGTCTTTGGTGTCCCCTTTCTAATGGATTAGGATTATGTTAGCGTTCTTCCAAGATTCCGGTACGACCGAGGTCATTAGGCATTCTGTATACAGGGTGGCCAGTTTTTCTAGAACAATGTGCCCACCATCCTTCAACAAATCTGCTGTTACCTGATCCTCCCCAGCTGCCTTCCCCCTTTGCATAGCTCCCAAGGCGTTCTTTACCTCTTCCGGCGTTACCTGTGGGATTTCGAATTCCTCTAGACTATTCTCTCTCACATTATCTTCGTGGGTGCCAGTGTTACTGTATAAATCTTTATAGAACTCCTCAGCCACTTGAACTATCTCATCGATATTAGTAATGATATTGCCGGCTTTGTCTCTTAACACATACATCTGATTCTTGCCTACTCCTAGCTTCTTCTTCCCTGCTTTTAGTCTTCCTCCGTTCCTGAGAGCATGTTCAATTCTATCCATATTATACTTCCTTATGTCAGCTGTCTTACGCTTGTTGATTAACTTAGAAAGTTCTGCCAGTTCTATTCTAGCTGTAGGATTAGAGGCTTTCATACATTGGCGTTTCTTGATCAGATCTTTCGTCTCCTGCGATAGCTTACTGGTTTCCTGTCTAACGGCGTTACCACCGACTTCTATTGCGCACTCCTTAATGATGCCCATGAGATTGTCGTTCATTGCTTCAACGCTAAGGTCCTCTTTCTGAGTTAAAGCCGAGTACCTGTTCTGTAGCTTGATCCGAAATTCCTCTAGTTTCCCTCTCACCGCTAACTCATTGATTGGCTTCGGATGTACCAGTTTCTTCCGTTCCCTCCTCAAGTCTAGACTAATTCGAGTTCTTACCATCCTATGGTCACTGCAGCGCACCTTGCCGAGCACGTCCACATCTTGTATGATGTCAGGGTTAGGGCAGAGTATGAAGTCTATTTCATTTCTAGTCTCGCCGTTCGGGCTCCTCCACGTCCACTTTCGGCTATCCCGCTTGCGGAAGAAGGTATTCATTATGCGCATATTATTCTGTTCTGCAAACTCTACTAATAATTCTCTCGTGCTATTCCTAGAGCCTATGCTATATTCCCCCACTGACTTGTCTCGAGCTTGCTTCTTGCCTACCTTGACATTGAAGTAGCCCATCAGTATAGTGTATTTTGTTTTGACTTTACCCATCGCCGATTCCACGTCCTCATAGAAGCTTTCGACTTCCAGGTCATCATGACTGGATGTAGAGGCGTAGAACTGTACGACCTTCAATCTGTACCTCTTATTAAGTTTCACAACAAGACCTGCCACTCTCTCGTTAATGCTATAGAATTCCTGGGTGTTACCAGCTATATCCTTATCAATCAGGAATCCGACTCCTAGTTCTCGTCTCTCCGCTAAGCCTCGGTAGCACAGGACGTGCCCGCTTTTTAGCACTGTATATGCTTCTTTTATCCTCCTAACCTCACTGAGCCCTATTATATCCCATTTACTACCCTCTGATTCCTCTAATAACACTGCTAGACTCGCCTCACTAGATAACGCTCTAACGTTAAACGTTGCCAGGTTCAGATTCCAATGGTGGCCTGTCCGGACCCACCTAGTTTATAATAGATAAGAACAAGAATCACTTCCACGTATTAGGTTTGTAAACAGGAATAAGGTGCCTCAGAAAGGCTGGCCAACGTTTCGATAGGAGGACCTATCTTGGTCAAAGCCTTTGACGAAGATAGGTCCTCCTATCGAAATGTTGGCCAGCCTTTCTGAGGCACCTTATCCCTGTTTACAAACTTTATACTACCGTGTGCTATTCCATCTGTCAGCCCCTTTCTGGATTTTGGACTTCCACGTATTAGAATATGGTCGTCATATACGCGTTGGCTTCCAGAAGTGGTGCTAGCCTTTGGGTGTCCGCTAAGCACACTATTTCAGTATAGTGCTTGGTTTAAATTTCACAGTTGTACCATGTATCATAAGAAGAATCGATAAAATGTAATTGATACTCTTTTTGATTAACTACTTCGACATTCTTCCCCAAGCCGATAATTAGGCCTCACCGGTAAACCTACCTGAATAAGCGGAACAGCGCTGTTTCTCAAAGGCAATATAAATTTTTTATGTGTTTTTAATTAAAGGAATCAATGCAGTTAATTACGCTCGTGTGATTAACTTTTCCGGTGCACCTGCGTAATAATTGGTTGTGGAAATCGATGCTCCCAGGGTAGTCACTACTTGTTCGAATTTCTTTTTTTTAGCTATTGACAATTTTATGTTTGTATTCCAGCAATAATGTAATCTTAATCATGTCCTGAAAAAATATGTTTCCGTGGCAGTACACAATTAATACGGCGTTGTCAGCTTTGCAGCATCACGTTCAGTCACCGGAAGAAGTACACAAGGCTCCAATTGATCAAACGTATCTGACTGTGTCTTCCATGTCGGAATGAAAATACCCAGATCCGTGTTCACAATGAAACAGGGGGAAAAACGAAGAAAGATAAACTTGCGCTGTCACGAGGTCGCGGGATCGAATCCCGGCCACGGCGGCCGCATTTCGATGGAGGCGAAATGCGAAAACACTCGTGTACTTAGATTTAGGTGCACGTTAAAGAACCCCAGGTGGTCGAAATTTCCGGAGTCCTCCACTACGGCGTGCCTCATAATCAGAAAGTGGTTTTGGCACGTAAAACCCCATAATTTAATTTTTTTTAAACTTGCGCTGTAATCGCTTGTAAGAGTAAATGCCAGCCAATTCTCACGCCCCACATATTATCAGTGAACGCGACATGTCACAGGCAAACAGCCCTAGTGAACGAAAATTTTAGTAACTTAGTGCGATGGGTACCGCTTCATTACCATCGTAATCACCGGCGTCTTTTGGTGGGTCCGGAAAAATACCGTTCGCAAAGGTGTTTCACCCTAGCAAATCAGACTGTTTCTCTGCCGAACCTGGTTGCATTAAAGTAACTATAGCTTCGCACAAACACCTCAGGGGCGCATCATACACCCTCTCAATGACGCTTGATATTTCGATGGGCATCTTAGCAAGCACGTGCGTAAAATGCACGTAAAGCGGTACATTTATTTTACGCATTCTCATAATTAACACGCATTTTCTGGCAACTCGTATGCATGCATATTCACGTATATACCGATAATCAATAAACCTAGCCAATTATTTCCACTCTTGAAGATCTACAGGTGTTCCAATGGCGCACAGCTGTAATGTAGCGAACGAAGCGCCGTTGCATTGCGGCTAGAAAATCGCGCTAGTTGTGTTCAGTGGCGAACGTACGTTCGCCATGAGGTCGTGTTTCGGCCATGCAAACAACCAGCATGCTTGCCACGCTGTGTGTCGTCGACGCACCGACAGTGGCCCTCAGCAGAAAATTCGCAGAAATGCGTTCGAGCAGATTTGGACTTGATTCGCGCGTGGAAAACATAGGTTTCCTTCATTCACGGCATCAAAAACACGCTTCCGCAAAAAGCGGTACTCAGTGCTTAAAGAGGAGTGTTATTTCCACACTGACGATTAAGGTTTTGTGTTCAGCACAATTTTATACGACTGTTGGTTGCATAACCTTTTTTATTTTAGCTCGACGAAACCTTTTCGAGACCACCTGTGACAGATAGCGTCGTCGAACCCTTCCACAAGCACTCACAAAAGACGCAATAATTATGTGCACTTGAAATCAGAACGCCGAGGAAGTTATTACAAAGATTTACAAACAACATTTTTGTTCCACATTAGGGCTCATATTGAAATAGCGTTAACAAAGTAGAACAGAGGTGAAGTCCTGTATGCTTAAGGCTTACACCCACTCGGCCGACACGACACCAATTTCGGTCTGCCGAAAACATTTTCACCTTAGTGTCGGCGCCACGGTCACACTGCGCCGACGCCAAGCTCTCCGCCTACCGTCGGCAGATCGTCGGCGTCGGTACAGTATGACAGAGGCGACCGAAATCGGTGTCGTGTCGGCCGAGTGGGAGTAAGCCTTTACCAGTAACTGCGGGACTAGCACCCCTTCCAGCCTTTAAGTGTGCTGTGAAATGCATTGGCGTTCCAGCTAACAGATTCCCAAAAGCATTCGTGACGTAGTTTGGAAATGAGTTTAACTCGAATGGCGAGGCATTTTTTAGTAAATTCTGGGAAGGAATATATCGAATGTCATCATATATTTGCTAAGTAAACACGACCTCACACTGCTCGGTACTGCTCCGCTTCAAGTAAGCAGCTAAAACATGTGCCCTTAAGTAAATATTTAGAAAGTTCATTAGTGAATACGTTCTTGTTCTCTGCCAGAAAATTGCGATTTCTTGCACGAGAACCGTCCGCCTCTTCGTTTAATCCTTTGGAACAAAATTTACTGCTCTATGCAATATAATAAATTTGCAATGCAACTATGCAACTATATAAATTTTATTATAAAAAAAGAGGAATGACGGAGCACATGTACGAGCATTTCTTGAGGCATTGTGGATAGTGGCATTTCGCATCAAATTTCCTTCAAATTTTCTCACATTTAGACTCAGCAGAGTGAATAACGAGCCACCTAGTTGGTAGGACACCGTAAAAACCGAGCAAAAGCATCACGAATATCTCTCGCAAAAGACAAAACAAATACAGAGGTTCCAGAAGCAATGCATATTATATCTAGCGAAGACAATTTCGTTAACCCACCGTCCCTGTATTCAACAGATGCTAAAGTGGCACCTGACACCAAAGAAGGCGAACTGCTAAAAAAAAGAAGGCATATATATGAGCACTGATACAATTGTGCGTCTTTGTTTAACCTATCTTTCTTCTATTTCTCGAAACGCTGCCCCCCTCCCCTCCCTTCATCTTCTATCACCTCCGGTGAGTCTCGTCGGAAAAATGAGCAGCTGCTAATCTGCGCTCACTGCATCATTGGATGCTCCTTCGTATTCTGTGCGTCTGTTGATAATTCTTAGCGCAGTTTTCGCATTATTCTCGCATTTCCTTTTTTATTCCGACTAGATTTTGCATTGGCGAGAAGCAGGAAGCGAGTGCCAGCAATCTAACAATCGTTCTTCTTCATAACCATACGCATGCGGTAGAGGTTTATGCACGTGTATCCACAATATATTGACCTGCAGAAGATTTTTTAAGCGTAACCAGAGAGACTTCAACGCGAACATTGAGCAGCTAGCTCGAACCGCCAGCTTCCTGCAACCACTTGCAGTATCAATGTCCATTTGTCGCGCAGATGTATTTATGCTCCTTTGGGTACTAGCGATTGGCGCTAGAATAACTCTATGGTGATCACGGAACATCGGCAGCACTCAGCTGCCTTCAAGAAGGTTCAGAGTTCAAGCTACCACATTCCATCGGAAGCGCAAAGGTATACCAAGGCTCCGCTCTGTGCATGGCTTATAGTTTATGCACGGGGAAACATTTTATTGTGTTGATATCTAGGTCGCTTGTGAGAAAGTCTAGGACATTTATCTCCTTCAACAGTGCATGTCGCGATGCATTAGAAAATTCGAACCAATGCGCTAGCGGTGCGGTAAATGAGCACCGATATGTATACGGCCTGCGAGACATCCTTGAGGTTCCACGAACTCAACCCTTAGTGCGGAAATGGCGCTGCAAGCTTACGGTCATTGCTCCGAATAGAGAGAAAATCAGTACTCACTCTTCGCGTCCGGCTGGAGAAACGTGTGTCGCAAAGCACCAACTGGAATACTAGACCGCGAAAAAAAAATTAAATATAGTATTACTCAAAAAACGCTCGCGCTTACCTTGCGTTTAGCGTATCTCCTGCTTCCAATCCGGCGCTCACGCTTTCGTCAACTTCGTCGTCAAGATATGTCCACAAGATCGCACAAAAATCGGTTGAAGAAAACTGCTTTTATTTTATGACGTTAAGGATCTATAGGTTTTCAATTTTTCTGTAAGTGCACTTTAAACGTGAATACCGAAAGTTGAAGTTGAAAGTCTAAGGAAAATGGAACCCTTTCCTTGCAGCCAGATAGACACAGAAGAAGACTGCACCTTGCATCGATGTTGTGGTTGTTGTTGTTGTTGTTGTTGTTGTTGTTGTCCTGAGTGGCCGTGGCACATACCCACAGTGGGGGATCAGCCATGAATTGGGTGGTTCAATCAGGTGCAAAAAATAATAATAAGCGAGACAACAATTTGAACATTGGAGATGTTACCCTAATCTTTTGATCCAAGAGATTGAAACTCTGAATACAAAATTTTAAGCCTCCTTTTCTTTCACCAAAATGGAATCTGAATTGTTTTATATTTATTTATTTATTGGTTTGATTTATTGTTACTGCAATCACCATTACAGGGGTTTTAGCAGGGTGGGTTACAAAGTAAAAGAAAATGGAACATAATGGCACACAGAAACACGCCGTGGTTAGAAAATCTGCATAAAACCGGCACATTATTGTAAAAATAACAGTACTACAAAGAGAGGAAGAGGACATAAAATCAAGCTGAAAAAGCTGTACGCTATATTTCAGTCATCCAAAGAGAAACGATAGGATAGGATAGGGATAACTTTAATAAAGTGCCGGCAACGACGGTTTAACGCGTCGTGACGCTGGCCAAGCGTCGACCCGGGGTTATACCCTACTCTGCACTACCCCAGTTGGGTCCGTTTGTAGTGGATCATGAGGCTTGTGCTTTTCGAGCGCACCCCGGGTCTGCTGGACGGCCCATAGTTATGAGTCCTTGTCTGCAGACTGCAGTGCACCTTGAAGTTCGGGCGGGTAAGTCCTGGAGGTAGCTGCCATCGGGAACCTGGCACAGTCCCACATGATGTGCCATTGGTCCGCCGGACCCGCTGCACAAACGCCGCACAGCCCACTCGGATAGAGCTCTGGGTGAAGCACGTGCAGCATTGCGGGGGCGAGGAGTGACGCGGTCTGTATTTGCCTTAGGATGACGGCCTCCTCCCGACTGAGTGCCGGGTGGGGAGGCGGCATTGTCCGTCGAGCTAAGCGGTAACACTTGGTTACTTCGGCATAACTGGTCAATCTGTCCTTGGTTTCGAACCACCACACGGAACGGTCACTCTCGGGGACGCGGAAGGTAATCGCTCGCGCCGCCGAATGGGCCGTCTCGTTGTGGTTCCGTGAGGATGCACACTCGCCGGCGTGCGCCGGGAACCACTTGATAAAGGACGGTGCTGCCGCGGTCTTGAAGTTGGAGCTTGCCGATGATGGCGGCCGCCAGCGCGCATATTCACCCCTTGGCAAAGTTGCGCACGGCCTTCCTCGAGTCGCTGAGCACGGTGCGACACTCGGCCTCGGTGATCGCCAGAGCGATGGCAACCTCCTCAGCGTCTGTGGCGTTCGTGCACCGCACGCTCGCTGCCGTTGTCATGGTGCCGGTAGCCGCCGCAACGACCACTGCCGCGAAGCCTTCCCGCTTGTATTCCGCGGCGTCCACGTACCGGGCGTGCGGGTCTTGTGCGTGTTGTTCGGTGAGGGCCTTGGCCCGCGCTTGCCGCCGTTCTTGGTTGTACTCTGGGTGCATGTTCTTCGGGATGGGGTCCACGTAATTGCAAGCCCGCGCCTCATCTGTGATCTCGCACGGTTGCCGGCAGGGAGCTTGGGGGTTGTAACCCAGGGACGTCATTATACTGCGGCCCGTCTTGGTGTAGAAAGGCGCTCGAATTGCGCGGTGAGCTGCACCTCGGCTATTTCTTCTAGGGTGTGATGGACGCCGAGCTGCAGGAACCGAGCCATACTCGTGGTCTCCGTTAAACCCAGCGCCGTCTTGTAAGCCGTCTGATCAGCGTGTTGATCTTGGTCCTGCCTTGTCCAGTCATTCGTGATCAGTCACATTGCCTACGTCGCGCCCTACCTCAACTGGCACGTCACTGAAAGGGAGAAGATAAAAACACAGATAATGAAAGTGCTTGGACAACGGTGTTACTAAGATAATTTCGGTCCCTGACTGTTCGCGGGCAAAAAAAAAAAAAAAAAAAAAAAAACGAAGAGTGCTTAAAGCAGTCATTAAAAGAGCGAAAAGGTGTTTCTGTTAGGTCGTGTTTCATATGTGTCGATTAACCAGATGAAAAAGAAATCAATTTACCAATGTCAACTTTATACTGCCCTTTAATTAAGTGATGTAAATGTTTTAGTCTTTTTGAGAGGTTTCTTTCGGAGAAAGCGGTTAGGTTAGCATATGTGAAAAGTTCAGTAACTGAGCTGCGTCTGAAATTGGCGTAAATCAACTGCATGGTTCTTTGCACTCTCTTAATTTTCTGAACAATACCTTTTGTGTAGGGGTCCCATGTTATAACAGCGTAGTCTATATTTGGGAGGACAATAGATTTATACGCTAATCTTCGAACAGGGTACATAGACGCGGCTAGCACCGCAAGGAGTACCACCTTTCTCGCCAGCGTAGTCAACAAACACGGGACCGAAATAAGGCCGTTGTCGGTTTTCAGAGCGAGCACTTGAGAGGCAGAGGAACTATCGATAGCGTTAGCCATCACGACGAGACCGCGCTGGGAGTGCGTTATAGCTCTGACCGACTCTCAGACGGCATGCAGAAATTTCTCCACGGGGAAAACTTCCAGGGTTGCACATCGCATTCTGATTGGAGCGCACCAGCTCCCGCCATACGTACAAATCGTGTGGACTCCGGGGAACGAGTCATAACGCGGCAATCAGAAGGCCCACGCCTACGCCCGAGGGCATGCGCACCGGGAGCCGCGAGAGGGCCACGCCGAGCAGTTCCACCCCGAGCACATACCGTCAACCTACACGCACGTCCTACAACACTATCGCCTTGCGCGAAGAACGCTATACCGCCACCTCGCAATGATCTGACGCGAGAGGACGCCGTGATATCGCGAAAACGCCAAACAAACACGTAGCCTCACTTGAGTCTCTATACCACGCCATACACCCTGCGCTGTATTCCTATAGATGCCCTCACTGCGATCAATGCGCAACGCTTTACCACATGCTATGGGCTTGCAGAAGCACACCACAGCTTGCACCCACAATACGTTTTACCATGCGGCAATGGGAGGCAGCGCATTCCAGCTCCGACTCGACGGAACAGCTTGCTTGCTTGCTGGCTTGCTCCTCACTTATGGCGCAAACCCACTACGGGGGATTTACGCTCTCTCTCTATCTCTCTCTCTCTCTCTCTCTCGAACAGCGTGGGCAGCTAGGATTAGGGTTTTTCTAAAGAAAAATAACTTACGGCAGGCGTTACCTCTAACGTATTCAATATGTTTATTCCAACTAAGATAACTAGAAATCCATAAGCCAAAGTATATGTAATATGTCACCTCAGACAGAAAGCAATTATTAAATTGGTATTGAAACTCGTTATGGTAGAACTTTCATTTTCATAAAATCACACATCCTCTCCAATAACTCTCGTTTGATTGTAACTTACCTATTATAAAAGCTCGACCTCTTATTTTACACTTTGCTTTAACCTCCCCGATTCTTGGCCAATACCCCAGGGTGGGTACATGCCAGTAGATAACAAGCATCCACATCTACATCTATACATTCTTTAGTCAGCAGTCATTTCTCTGATAAACTAAGAAACAAAATTGTCTCTTCATATTCTTTCTTTGTTTCTTTTTTGATATCGGTCTCTTCTATGCCTCCTTGTTTCATATAACCAGCCTAAGTTAGTTTTACATGTTCATTCAGTGACAAAATAAATTTGTTTTATATTTACAGTGATTGTAATACGGCAATGAATGCAATACATTACCAAGACTGTCAAAACAGCCACTTGTCCTAATTTATCGCACAAACGCCGCAACAGTTTGTTGTGAAAGAAATACGAAAAAGGATAAGGAGACAGACAGACAGACAAAGAACTTTACTAATGGTCCTGAGGAACAGCGTTAGGGTACCTCCCTTTTCAGGGAGTCCCCGTAGCCGTCGCGGGCCGCACCCACGTCGGGATAGGAAGATTGTGGTCCTCCGCCCTGTCGCAGGCCCTCTGGACAGCCCGTAGTTGCTCTGAGAGGTCGCCGCTTTTAAGGGCTGCCTCCCAGTCGGTTAGAGTGGTTAGCGATGAGCTGCGTAACGCAGGGCATTGCCAGAGCATATGGGATAAGGAGCAGTACGCCTCCCCACAGTCTGTACAGTGGGGTTCTACATTAGGCGCAAAGTGACTGAATCGGCCCCTGGAGGGGAACGACCCCGTTTGTAGCATGCGAAATACCGACGATTGTGGTCTATTAAGTTTAGGGTGTGGTAGCGGAAAGGCCCGTCGAGCGAGTTGGTAATGTGCCAAGATTTCATGGAAGGTGAGAAGTGAATCCCTGTACAGCCCTAAGTCGCCGCCCGTGAGTCCACCTGAACCGCCGCGGTGTGTAAGACCTCGCGCACAGTCATGGGCCAACTCATTGGCGTTAACAATCTCAGAGTGTACATTGATTCCCATATGGGCCGGGAACCATTTGATGCTGTGAAAACCAGCAGCCCCCTCGCTGCCGAGGATGGCCGCCGCCTCCTTTGAGATCGAGCCGGAGGCGAAAGCTCGGGCTGCAGACCTGGAGTCTGTAAATATATTTGGACGTAGAGGGTCCTTCAGTGCTATAGCTATAGCAACCTGCTCGGCTACTGTTGCAGAAACCTTCCGCACGGATGCTGAGTTAATGAGAGTGCCGTTGGGGTCAACCAAAACTACGGCATAGTGATTAGAGCGCTAGTACTGGGCGGCGTCAACGAAACATGTCAGATTCGGAGTGGCCGCAGCCGCTTTTAACAGGATCATAAGTCATTTAAGGAGATCATAAATCATGTGATATTGGGCACTGCAGTGGAATTAGGGCCGCCTCAAACTATCCAAGAATGCTTCCTAAAGAGCTCAGTATTAAATTGTATCTTCTGGCTGACACTCCCGTAAGCTTGCTTGAGCCCCAAAATTCATAGTAACGTCTCGCGCGGGAGAGCTGTGATAAGGAGCGAAAGCAAAATAGCAGTGTCGTTTGTTTTTTTGTTTTTTGGTGCAAGAGAGCTTAGAGTACGCTTCACGCATTCAAAATGCAAGTGCTTTGTTATACGAAAGCATTAAAAAAATTCTGAAATCAGCGTTCACGCAGCGATTCGTGCTTTGTGAACACCGGTGTACTTGCAGAGATAACGTCACTGCGAGAACCTGAGCAAATATATCGGTCCTCTTTCTCTCTATATATATAGTTATTGCTCTCTACCTTCCCTAACGCTATGCACAACGCACGAGCGTGCCATCTTAGAAGAGTCCTCACTGCATACTGTTTCCTGCAAAAGTTACCTGTGGAAACTCTGGCATTGCCATCATTGTGCTGTAGTGGAAACGACGGCTAGTAGATGGTTTTTTTTTTAATTCTTCGAACTTGTAGCTCTAAACGTTCATGTGACGCTGTCTATCGCGCTTTAACTTTCTAAATTTTCAAGGTTTCATAGTTTGTAAATGATGCATTGCAATCAGTCTCCGTCCACGTACATACGTAGTTATGTCGAATTGTTGCACGCTTAACGCACTGCGTCGTTGAAAGCGATCAATTTGCAAAGTCACAAAGCCGGTTGAAGCCAGCAGGACGAAGTTTAGGTAAATACACGCACAAACCATGATGAGGATCTGCACCTACACATTGAAGTGTACTTTATCATGATTACGCTGCCCGTCGGGGTGTTTTGGCTTACACCGAAATTTGTAAAGCCTTGTGCGACTCCTTCTTTACTATGTTGCCACTGCTGTACTACTCTCTTTTCTCTAGACCTAGTCCTTGACTGCGTTCCTAAGCAGTGCCTCGATGACCACTACTTGAGGTTGCACCATTCGGGTAAAGCTGTGCCTCATACGTTTCCTTGGCCAGAGCGAGCGTCAGATCAGTTCGATTGTAGCACATGTATTCTAGTAGTTAACTTATCTATACAAGCTTTCACGAAAGTTCCAGCTATTGTCACATAAAGCCCTAGCTGTCCGATGTCACTCTAGATTTCTTGCCTCCTGCACTCGGGGATTTACTCCGCACTTGTTTCTATTTTCATAGGTGTTTACTATTTTATTAAATCTAAGCTTCACATTAGCAAAGCAAACTAGGACTTAACACGCTAAAGCCAGTTTTGCGAGAAACGCGTGGCTACAGCACTAGACAAAAAATGCTTCCCAGCTCATCAGACACGGACTACGAGAATGGACACCCAAAGAGCTGATGGCGTCCATCTTTTCCGTCCCTGTCGGATGCGCTGTGTCTTTTCCGTGCCTGAAGCATGCGCCTCGACATTGGTAAGGGAGCGTCAACTAGCCCAGCGTTGAAGTTAAATCTAAATAGCGTTTCAAAACCCCGCCTTACGATTGCTTATTGCAGCGTTCGGGAGGAATGCTCACTAGGATGCGCTATTAGCATTTGCTCACTGGCGGTGGGAACGGACGGAACGGCTCTACAGTGATCGCTATCATCTGCCTTTGCAGTTACTACGTCGGAACGCGTTACTGTCTTCATAATCACCGCCTGCCTGCTGCAGCTGCCCGATAACAGCCATTCCCACGTATCAGCCACAGTCCTACGTCATTAGCCATGTCAACTCCGAGCTGAATTAAAGACGACGAATGGCCTTCGACGAACGCATTTCCTTGTAGGTGGTGGCTACGGCGAAACGGCTCTGCAGTGATCGCTATCCTCTGCCTTTGCAGGTTGGTTTAATTTTATTACTGGCTACTTATAACATACTATGTTGCATCTGCCACCAGCTCTAGTGCATATATTTCTTGTACATTTTGGTGCCGAAGTGTTTTGTAGCTTTCTTTCGGTGAATCGCAATGTCGGAGTTGTGTTTGGTCTGTAATGAGCAGCTCTCAGATAATAGTATGAATCCAACATGCTCTGAATACAGCTATCGTTACCATTTCGGAACATGCTCGGACATAAGCAAAACTGCCATCAAAAGTAAAGATGACGCGTCAAAAAGAATATAGAAGTGCCAAACATGTCTTGTCCTGCCTGTAGCACTCAAAGAAAAAGGAGCTTACAGGTGATAAATTGGCGATACATTTCAGAGGCAATGTGACGCCACAAAATAAGAAACTTCTATGGATGAAGAAAGCAAAGGTTCGAGAAATGCACTATGATTTCGCGTGACAAAAGGATGGAGCGCTATTCATACGTTAGGCATGTGGCCAGTGAGCAGTGCGCATAAATTGCGAAGTTGATCTTGATAAGACTAGTTGAGCTGCCACGAGCTTGCACCGCTTATGTTTTCCTTGTTAAGATTCATGCTTTCGATGGCTGACTTCGCTAAAGTTATGTATCACGATGTTTCTTCTTTTGCGATCTTTAACGCATACCCTCCGCAGAAGGGAGAATAACAGGTCAGTTTCCCAGGCAAATATAAGAAGCTTGAAAAACAAGCAACGTGAACTGGAGGCATCCTTGCGGTAGAGCTGTCTATGTTTAAGATCTCGGAAAAAAAGTAAGTGTCCGAGAGGTTGACAAAAATCAGCATGTGGGCCGATCCTGGGGATAGTACAGAAAGGGTCCAAGCTCAATGACACATACCCATGTAGGCTCGGGGACCTGTAACGCGCCCTTGAACTAGCCTTTTCACACGTGAAACCCGAAGAGGTCCCAGGCACAAGGGGAACAGATGTTTCTGAAAAAAAAGTTTTGTACAATTATTCAAAAATGACGTTAAAAATTTTGTTACGCCTAAGGTTGGCGTTTAAGAGTGCAACGCGATAGATTTCAAGGATACCTGACTGCCCGTCACGTTTCCCGGCAACCGCAACGTTCTTGTGGATGCGCGGAGCCGAACGCGACGGTGTAGTTGCAAGGAACAAAATGGGCCACGCTACTCGTAAAATTGGTATGTGTTTGAATTTCCGCGTAACAGAATTATATTTACTGGTACATTCAAATTAAGCTCGGACGCTATCATATCTCTAGGTTGTGGTTACGTCGTACTTAGCGATTTTTCTGACGTATTTCACTTCGAAGAATTCAATTAGTTTAGTAACGCATCTGCGCCACGTGGAGGGCCTGCGTGGTTGTTGTTCGGAATTATTTTTCGTGAAGTGATGTCCTACGCCGACACCGTTTTCTTTGCGGCGCGGTGCTCTTACGTTGAAAATTATCGGCACCAACCACGCTAACACGCTCGTGTCACTGCTCGCGCGTTTGTCGTCGTCATTTTCCGCAGCTGGCTCCGTTGTGTAAAAAACTATCATCAGCAATGGCTGGAGCGTCGTCGTCTCGCATAGCTGGCTTCGTTGCCGCTCATCATTCCAGCGCAGAATTTCGCTTTTCTTCTGTCGTCGTAATGGGGAGGCCGAATTTACGGGGTTATCGGTGCGTGCCAAAACGTCAGTATATATGTACGAAGTAAAATAAATCCAAAAATTATAAAATTAAGGAAACGTGGAAAAATAAGGGGGAAACAAAAAGAAGTCAAAGCAAAAGACGAAACAACGAAGTCATGTGTTCGTGGCTTTACACCATATGGAACTTAATATAGCGATTGCGCAACACAGCTTCGCTGGTCTTCCATTTTCACATAATAAGTTCGTTATCGAAAATTTAGTAAAATATGTCTATCCGATTTTCACTAGATGTTGGAGCGTGTTGACTGGGTAGATGTTTATAAGGAAGAAAACTCGAGCATTTCAGGCAATATCTTTCTACAGAAAGTGAAGGGCCGCGGAGAAGAAGCTTTTGCTTTGCGCTATGCAAAAGGAACACATGAAGAATAAAGGAAGCCGTGGGCAACAAACAATTATTTCAGGAATTGAAAGCCCGTGATATCGTGTACCGTCAGTTTATTAATCCAAAAGATATAACTCTTCTAAACGAATACATGAAAATTCGAAACAATTTAAACTCCGATTTCAAGAATGCTCAATCTGAATATTACAAGAATATGTTTATTGCTGTTTCTGATGACCCCCCCGCCCCAAATGTTTTTTGAACTCAGTACGATTGTTATTGGTCAACAATAGAATAGCATTCATGCTACACTAATTGCTAATTGTGTCGAATATAGTAAAGAAACATTTCCACATAAATTCAAATCCTACTTTTTTATCTTCTGGCGCATATACGAATTCCAACACTCAACTAGATGCAGAGTAATATATATCCGCTTTCAGTACGAATTCTGTTTTCTATCTCCTTGCACTAAGTTAGAGATATCCTAAAAGCCAAATAACAATACTGCTGCCGGTCACGATAACAGTAATGATACTCAAAATATTTTCGTTGCTACCATTTTAATATTACCTTTGCAACATGTTTGTAACAGAGCATTATCAACAGGCATTTTACCAGTTATAAAAAGAGCGAACGTAGCGGTCTTTCATAAAGGTGGTGTTATCAATGATCTCGACAATGGCTTTTTCCAAAGGGGTCCTCTGCGCATGCGTGGCGAGTACCACGCGCAGTACGACGGGAAGGATATGGGCGCCATGCCTTTTTGAGGCTCGGCAGCTCGCTTGCGCGTCGCTTCGCTGCCGAGCTTTCTTGTCCGGGTGTAGTTATGCCGCAGAGGTGCGCCGCTGTGGGGTGCATAAATGCCTGCAGCAAGCTGGCAAGCTTCCGAAGGTCAGGTTTTTCTTCGTTCCCCGCAGCTTGGTTACACGCAGCGAAAAAAAGAAAGTGGGTCCAGGCGAGGCGCCGAATAAACGTCGATGGATCTACGTAGAAGCCTACAGCTAACTCGCACGTTTGCAGCGAGCATTTTATATCAGGTAAGGCCTCTACGCTTGTCTTGAGAACATTCACGTCGGGCAAACGGCGCGCACTGTCGACAGTCGCAACGTTTTGAAGCAATGCCTTTCATATGCTCTTCCTTTTCTGTCTTCGTCACATCAGTCGGGTCGGATGGATGATGAGTGTGGGGTACAGTCGAGTGGTTCACTTATGCCGCGGCCCTGTAAGCCCACAGCACGGTGCCAGCGATAACATCGGCGGGGTGCGATAGCCGCGAATGACGAAGCGCGAGCGGCGAGATATGTAATGAAATCGTTTGCGTTATTGCAATGGCTACGTTTACATGAACGAGTCGTGAGTCGGTCGAGTCAGAAATCGGGCTGACCGAGCACGACGTGACCGCGTTTACATGAACACGCTTCTGACGAGTCTGGACAAAGAGGGCACACAGCGTCGAGCCGATACATCAACGCATTCGAACTAGGCTTCCTGTTCCCGCTGCCATTTGCACCAGCTCTATTTCGCGGGTATTATCGCTACGATGAGGTTGTACTGCACAGTGCTTGTGTTGGCCTTGTACTATTCCCCACTGCCTGTGCATAAATTGTGACGTCACAGTGGCCTCGCTCAAGTCTCGTCGCTGGCGGGCCCGACCCACCCGCGTTTCCTGCATGCTGCATATGGGTCGGGCTCGGTCAACGTACCTCATGCAGTCCGGCTGACTCAGCCCGACTCGACGCTCGTTCAGCCCGACCGACTAGAGTTTACATGGACTCGACAGACATATTCCAGCCTGACAAGCTGACATGACCCGCTTTTGCCCGGTTCATGGCCCTGAATAGCTTCAGTTGCGCATCGACTACTGAGGTTAGTCCGAATATAAGCTAGGTCATCTCTGTGCGTGTGTGACAAAGCTGCGGCGATTGTCGACCGAAGGGGAAAGTATTGGACAATATAAGGACGCTTTCTTTTTCCCCTTGCAGGAGAACCATCAAGGTTTCCAGACCACCCCGGCAACATCCCGTCCGTGTTTAAGCTCAATCCTGCGAACCGCCGTGATGTAGTGCGTTTTGAAAGGTCGATCAACAGACGAAGTACTCCCAGCCATTCTTTCACACGTTCTCAGCTTTTAAGCAAGTAATGGTGGACATTACTCGCTGATCAACACGTATGCGTAGAATTTAAATAAGCAGACTGAAATAAATGGACATCGTCAATGACAAACGCAGTTACCATTACATGGGACGGTATCACTCCAGATTTACAGCTGTGACTATGGGTTCAACGTACAGGTAACTGCAGTATAGGTGCTCGTTGCCGTAGACTGTGTATTCCGTGAGTCCATGATCTTGTGCGATTAAGCGAGTAATTATTCATATTGGATTACTTTTATGAAGCTTTCTCAGTTTACTAAACTGAAGGGTTCGTGTGTCTAGCGCTTTGCGTGAAGACTGCGCTTCTACTTTTTGTTGCGCCACAAACTCGCCGGACAGTACATGCGTCAGTTCAATGCGAGTTGAAGTGTGCAGTCATCAATGAGAGTCCTCTTAATACTTCATGACATCGTAACTCACAAGCATGTGTACACATTTTCAAAGGTTTAGGTAAAACATTGTAGCATTAAGTATTGCCTGCAGGTCTCGTTATAACCACACATCATTATTTTTCAGGTACTAAGCCAGTAGCTAAACAGAGCAGCCAGCCTTGGTGAAGTAACCCATCAATGGTTCCAGCTGTCACGGACGATTCACCAAAGCGACAGCAGGCCAGCGCTGGAAATGGAGGCAGCACATCAACTTTCAAAAATGCCTGTATTATACATTCATGTTGAAATTGTGGAAAATGAACAAATCCAGGCTAATGAAGTACCGGGGCATTGCACAGCCAGTCTTGAATGTGCAGCAATTGTGAACCGAGGATAAGGTCTACCAAGCCGTCGTTTAATGAACTGTCGGGATTACCCCAGTGATAAACACTGGGGCCACACGTTTCAGCTTCGCTGGTTAACCATCTGTACGGAGTGCTTGGGCGGTGATGTTTAACAAGCTTAAGTTACTGACTGTGAACCAACTTTACAACCTTAAACTCGCCCTATATATTCGCAAGGAAATTAGTAATGACGTGGGCCGTTATATGGCTCTTGCTGCCCTACTGATGCTTCCTATGATCTCCGACACGAGCGATTTAGAATTCGTTTATTCAGAGCCATCTACGGAAATCAAACATTGTTTTACCGAATGTCTTTCTCTACAACAATAGTTTTCTCCATGAACTTATCGAACAATGCAGTTCTAAAGTCAGAATAAAGGAAACTGTTGAAATGCACTTAGTCTCGGTTACTGTGCCCTAAATAAGTTTTTGAGTTAAAAAATGCCTTTTATCGTCGTATTATCTTTGTACTTTGCTATATTCTCTGGAGGTTATACGCTGCTACAAATGATGCTACGTTCTGTATAGGGCTTGCATCATCTTGTTCTTTTTATTATGTCACCGGTTAGAACTATTTCTTTTTTCTTGCGTGTTTTTGTTCTTGAGATGGGTTATTGCTGTTGCATTGTTGTGTGATTCTGTGACATAACTTAAGGATGCCTGATGGCGATGTTACTTCAGCATCTGAACAATTTTTTGTCACGTTCTAATGTCAAAAAGCCGTTGTTGTTTTTATTACTATTTTTCACTGCTTCTGAACAAATGTATAGGTGTAGAGACCTAGCGAGGCAGACTTAATCATCTTTCAGTCTTTTCAAGCCAGGCAATGCCTGTCTCAATAAGCTGAAACTGAAACTATGCAAATGCCTAGACAGTGAAGCAGCAGACATGTCATATGAGTTCGAGTGAAGCACGGGACAACGACAAATGCTGTGGCGGTGCTGCGATAGAGACAGATTTTGCATTTTGTGCACGCATACATACGGCAACGGCTAGGCGTCACGCTTAGATGCGCTGAGCTGGCGCGTGTAATTGTGGTCGCTGCATTGATTGAGATGCGGGCTTTCGTACTTGCACGTCGACATTCTATAACCTACGAACGAAACTTTTATGCCTTTTTTGTTCCCTGCGCTCATGTCGCTCTTGCTTTGCAGTCATCTGCCTACAGGATAGCATTTCCTAGCGCGCAATATACGGGCCTATGTTAATAAAGGGAAAATGAGACATCCACCCAATCGTAGCACGTGCTCTATACGGGTTCCTCGAAAGAAAAATCTTCGCAGTTGAAGAAAATTCGTCCTCGTCTGGGACGAATTTCCATCTATATATTTCGATTATTTCGTTTTTTCTCATTTTGTGCCATGAGAGCCCTCTCTGTGGTTTGAACTGCAGACAACCGGGAGACGCTTCAGCAAATATTTTCATGTCAAGCTTCACTAAACCGTTTCTCGACTCGCTTCGGTCAAAACAACTGAATAATGTTTTGTCGGGCTGTTGGTTCTTGACTTGCGAGTCCGAATGTGGACATGCATCTTCTCCATAAACACATACTTGAAAATTCGCACAGATATTTTTATAGTGTTGAAGAGACACATCCTGAAAACTAAAAACACTAACTTTCTTCGCAACTGCACTATCATCCGAAAAGAGCGCGATGAGGGTAACGCCTCCGGTGGTGTAGCAATAGTCACCGACAAGTCTATGGCTTGTTATTACGCTGCCCTTCAGACGCCCCTTGAGCCAGTGTCAGTTCGGGCAGTCCTTTTTAATAAACTGGTCACTGTGTGTTCTATATACGTATCCTCTAACTATCACATGAGGAAAAGCGATTTTTATAACGTCGTTAATCAGCTTCCTGACCCATACATTCTCGTGGGTGATTTTAATGCCCACAGCACGATGTGGGGAGTCTCGCGATGCAACGCGAGCGGTCGATTCATTGAAATTTTTTTTCTGACCTCTAGTGCCTGCCTGTTCAATAAGATGGAGCCGATGTATTACAGTGCCCAACACAACACGTATTCAGCGATAGATCTAGCAATTGGCTCACGTTCTCTTTTGCTTCACTTGGTATGGAACGGCATGGGGGAGAATAAGGCATGGGGCGTATTGCGCAGATCTCTAAATGCCGAAAACCTAATTCAATTAAAAGAATGAAATCGCAGGGAAGGCGGACACGACGTCAGGCAAAGAGAAAGCTGGGTGAGGTTCCTCTCGGGTATTAATTCATACACGCAGGAGGCGAAATTGTGGAATGGCTTAAGAAAGCTAAAAGGGCAACAAATCCATCCGTTGCCTCTAGTGAACGACCAAGGGAATACCTTGCAAGAGCAGGCAGACTCTCTTGGGGAGCACTTTGAGCATATGTCGAGCTCAATGAATCCGTTATTCTCAAGCCATCCTTAAATACAAACAAATAGAAGAACGTAAGCCAGTCGTACGTTTATGCAGACAGAACGAACTGTATAACCGGCCTTTCAGTATTATCAAGTTGAGATCTTGATCACATGCAAGAGCTCTGCACTGGGAACTGACATAGTCATGTATGACATGATCTAAAACTTACACTGACACACAAGTTACACTACTCGCACTTTCCAACACTATTTGGGCTGCCGGATACCTTCCATCAACATGGAAAGAAGCGATTGGGGTCCCTGTTTTGAAGCAGGGTAAAGACCCTTCCTCGGCGGCAAGTTATTGCTCGATAGCTCTTACAAGTTGCCTGTGTAAGCTGTTTGAAAAAAATGATTAATTGTAGACTCATACATTTCCTTGAACTCAACACTATGCTTGATCCCTATCCGTGTGACTTCAGAGAAGAGCGGTGCACAACTGATCATCTTGTGCGCACTGAAGGATATATCCGCGCTGCATATGTATATAAACAGTTTTTCTTACCGATATTTCTCGATATGGAAAAGGCGTATGACACAACGTGGCCTCACGGGATCTTGCGAGACTTGTCGGGAATGGGCATTCGTGGAAATATGCTAAGCATAATAGAAAGCTATTTGTCGAATCGTACCTTCCGCGTGAGAATCGGCAACGTATTCTCGCGACCTTTTACACAAGAGACTGGTGCACCCCCGGGAGGCGTTCTCAGCTGCACGCTCTTTATCGTGAAGATGAACACGCTTCGTTCTTCATTACCACCAGCCATTTTAGAGCGCAGCTCTTTGGCGTCCGTTCCTGGGTTTCGCGTCGTCGTCGGCGTTGTCGTCGGCCTCGTAACCAGCTCCGCCCCCCTTTCATCCCCCCAGCGCTAGCAGCGACCGACTGATACCGCTGGATGCCGCTGACGCCGCTAGAGAGTCAAGATAACGTGACTGCATAGAACACCGTCGCCGCCATGCAGAAAGAGGAGGAAAGGGTCCCCCCCCCCCTGTTCTTGTGTGGCGGATAGGGTGCTCTTCAGTTGCCGACGCGCCGGTTATTTCACGTAGGCCCCGGCACGTCGACGAATACGTGACCACCTTCCCACGGCTAGACCTGGTTCTTAGCGCTGCGGAAGCGAGGGTATCTTATTGTTTGTGTCGGCATCGGCGGCGTTGTCCCTGAAACCAACTCCGCAGCTGGGGTTGACTCACTATCGGCGTCAGCGGCATCAGTCAGTCGCTGCTATCTCTTCCCTCCTCCCTTTATCGTGTTGTCCGCTTGCTGCGCGCGCTTCTGCCCCCATCGTTTGCCGCTGGGTGTACACGCCGCCCCCCTCCCCCCTCTTCCTGCGAGTCTCCGGTTGTCAAAGCGCCGGCTCGAACTTAATTCCTTTCTTCGCTCCTCCTCCAATGCAACCCCTGTGCGGTGGCAATCAGAGAGCCAGATCGGTGGCGGCGGATCTGTACATGTGCACCGCCCGAGCCGAAATTGCCGCTGCCGTTCGCCCTGTGCGGTGGCAATCAGAGAGCCAGATCGGTGGCGGCGGATCTGCATATGTGCACCGCCCGAGCCGAAATTGCCGCTGCCGTTCGCCACTGCGAAATTATCTGCCAGTTCTTTCTGAGCCATGAGCGAGACGACCGATGGGACTTTAATGTTGACATAAAGACAAACAGCAATTTCCTAACACTTATGCGGGAGAACATCCCGTTCCTCTCGCTCGTAACGCGTCCCACGGCTGTGACAACCTCGCGAGGCACTTGTATAGATCTCGTCTTTGAGAATCAAGCATTGGTGTACCAAGTCGAACATATATCAGTCTATTTCTCCGACCACAAAGCTTCCTTCATGACTGTCAAGAACTGTTAGTGGAGTCTTTGTTAAAGGAATACGTGTGAAAAACAAAACAAAAAAATTCTGTGATAGCGCATACATGTGTTGCTCGATTTCTTTGCCTCAATCTATCGAAAAGGTGAAACAGCTTATTTGCTGCGCTCAAATTTCGCATTAGGAAGTAACGTAATCGTCGGTAATTTTTTTTATTCCGTCTACGTGGACCACATTGAAATAGGCTTCAAATCCGGCAACCTCGCAGTATTCGAGAGAGGTACAGACGGGTTTGAACAAGGTGTCCAAGTAGGCAGACAAAAATGGATATAAAATCAACCCCCACAAAAGTTATTCTGTTCTTCCCACAAGAAAGAAAGGCCTTGTTCCAGATTCTTGTACAGAGCTGTGTGGACAACAAATACCTCTCAGCAAAGAGCACAAATTTCTAGATGTTATACATCACTCCAGGCTTACTTTCATTCTACACATAAAATATCTTAAAGCAAAATGTCTAAAAACGAGGAACTTACTGAAAAGTCTAGCCCACACAACATGGGGTAGCGACAGGAAGTGTTCGATGAATCTTTATAAGAGCCTAATTCGATCATGATTAGGCTATGGTGCCGTCGTATATAGCTCTGCTGCGCCGAGCGCGCTAAAGATTCTAGATCCTGTCAACCATTTAGGTATCCGCTTAGCCACTGGCGCTCTTAGAATAAGCCCTATTGAAAGCTGATACGTCGAATCAAATGAGTGGTCAATCCATCTGCAGAGAACATACATCAGCCTCACATATTTTCTCAAAATACACTCTAATTATCAACATCCATGTTTTAACGCCGTTAACGGTATGACATGCGCTACACTTTTCCGTAATTGTTCCTCTGTAAGGCAGCCTTCCTCGGTGCGTGTGAGGGAGCTTAGCGATGAAATGCATGTCTCTCCTTAAACATCACTCAATGAAACCAACCAAACTGCTACTTCTTTGGACATGGCAGGTATTAGAACGTCGGATATCCTCTCTAGAAGTTACAAAGCACGCTCGAGAGCATGCCTCGAGGTCGCTGCTCATGCCTGTTGAAGCACGTGTCTAAGCACACCATATTGAGAAAGGAGCAGTGTGAACTACAGTTGCTCGCGTGCAGAAAGCACGCTTGGGCGTGTATAGTCACCGGGCGCGGGATGAGTTTGGACCGGTAGCGCTTTCATGCGGTGGCACCTCGAGTGTAATGACATGTGACGGCCGGGCCAGACTCAGCAGGCGCTGCCGCCAGTTACGTTGATGTAATATGTTCCGTTGTTTTTTTATGTCTTGCGTTGCCAAAATGTCACGTGAAACCGAACCTGATGAAATCTGTGCTTTTGGGTGCACGAACAGGTACTGAAAAATGACTGAAGCTGGTTAGGCCATTCACTTCAGTCATTTTTCATCGCGGCCTCGCCAGATGAAACGCCTTAAAGACTGGATACGCACGGTCTCTGGGCAACAGTACGTACAGTGCTCAGCAATTGAGACGCAATACTCGAAGCACATCGTCGCCGGCGCTTTTTGTACCGACTGCATGCGCTGAGCACACCAAGCTGATGAATCATGGTATACAGTGAGAGCGAGACAGTGGCAGCCACGCGCTACGAATATTGTGTTTCAATCGCTGAGCATTGCACATTTCCGATGCTGCTTTGCCATGGTCTAGTAGTTCTAACATTAACAAAGCCGCCCTACATACGCAAGAGCTTCGTGTCCCATGGGAATTGCCTGCAGTGTCTTCTCCGCAGCTGTAACGGCTCGGAAGCTTAGGGTAGAAGAACACTCTGGTTTTGAGTCGCCATTTTGCCGTCTTATCCGTGCATCAGTCTTCCTTTTATGGTATGTTTAACTTCCTCGCGTTTCCCAAATCTAGTTGCATCTGGAACATGACTGCTGTGCATCGACGGCGAACGCAAATGCACCGGCGTGTTCAAACTTGCCGCCACCAGCGGCTCTCGTCGCGCTAAGCTGTGTGGAATGAAACATGATTGAAGATTGGGCTAGTTTGTGAAAGAGTAAGAATGACAAAGCATTGCAAAGATAAAAGTAATTGCAACGGACAGAGAACGGAAAATTGCCGACACATGTGTCATCGGCGAAGCAGCTCAAGAAACAAAAACAAGGGAGCCGTACGCTTCCCGTTTTTGTCCACAATTTTAGAACGCAGCTCTTTTGCGCCCATTTGTGCGCTGACCGTCGGCATCGGCGTAACCGAGCGAACAAGCACAGTGAAGGATGAAAGAGCGAGTGCGGTGCGCAGCGGGGCATGAAAGACGGCGATAGCGAGGAAAGCGCGAGGAAGAAAGCGGAGGAGGGTGCAGCGGAACCAAGAGGCGGAAAGCGGAGGAGGACGGTATAAGGTGAAAGCGTGAGAAGAAAAGCGTAGTGCCGCGCCGTGCCATCTCTGCGGCGATGGCCGCTACGAGATGGCTCCAGAGTAGTGCGTCGTCGTCTGTTGACCAATGGCATTCGGAGAGCGCGTTGACCAATACCATTTATGGAAACAAAGCACTTCATGAGTGGAGGTCTGTCTGTGGCGGCTGCTACCCCCGCCCCTCACTCACGCGCTGCCTCTTGTGATCTCCCGATTATCGAGGCAGTCGTGCTACACTCTGCTCCGTTTGCAATGGGCCGCAGGAGACAGATAGTCCGCACCAGCTAATACATCGCGAAATGAAAACACGCATAAATTTCGCATTAGGGAGTATCGTAAACGTCGGCCAAACACCAGAAATAAACGATACAACCTGGGGCGAAAGCGAAGACGGTACAATGTCTTGCAGCATCTTCGCAGCATTCTGCTACGAGGTAAGGACTGGGCAATGAGAGCCGACCCCGAAGGCGGGGGAGCAGTTTAACGCAGTGTCCCAAAGCGTTAGTTGCCACGAGGCGAGAATGGGACGCACTGACACGCTCCTGTTCGCGACGAAAGGAAGAAAGTCATTAGTCCAATACTCGCGGACAACTTTCTGTGGCAATGTAGCAAAAGCTACGGGCGCGTGGCTGCTGCAGATGTGTTACGGCACCAGGTAGTCCGGCAGCGTTGGCAGTGCTTTTAGTTGCTCAGAACAGACGCCGAATCAACGCAGCTTCCACGTGCCACGGTTTCGTATTTGCCCGGATGCGGAAGGGAAACCCCGCAAAATAAGTAAACTTTTACGCTCGGAGGTATGTTCTGTCTTATTTATCTGTTAGTAATAAGTTGTTTATGTTTTCTCTTCCCCAGCCTAAACTAACGTGGATTAAAACGCCTGACTCTTTTCAGAAGCGCTGTCACTTGTGCGTGCTTTGTCTCCGTAGCTTTCCGTTCATTGCCACAGAAGGTTATCCGCGAGTATAGTGGCCGAATGGGGGACGGGGGGGGGGGGGGCGAGAGCGCACACAAGTGCTCTAGATCTTACTATGTGGAATTATTGTAGCAAGCTCTATGCTATGGTGGGAGGCGACGTATTCGTGTCAGTCGTATCAAAGAAGCGTAAAGCTGTCAAGCGGGGGCTACATGGGGCGTTTCTCTCCTGCGATTATCGCGCGCCAAAAAAAAAAAAAAAAAAAAAAAAAACGCGCTGGCTGGACGCCGGCCAGGCTACATGAGGCATACGAGCGGCGAACGCCGCCGCAGTGTGGCCAGACAAGACAAAAATGTTTTGGCTACCACTAAATGAACGAACAATGCTTATATGTTGTTTGCTTGTGTTATAAATAATAAATTATGCAATAAATACCCCACTAATATGTCTATACACATTACCAGGTATGCTTTCGCCGACGTAGCCATGGTGCTGACCAGCGCACGCGTGCGAAGTGTTCAAGGGACGGCAAGGAACGGTGAGACGGCTGGCCGCTCCCGCCGAAAACAGACAGAAGTGACTCCGACAGGCACTTCCGGTAGCGTCAGACGCGTGCGCGCCGCGTCCAAATCTAGCCGATCCTGATCGGCGGCGGCGCGCGTTTTTCTCGACGCCGGGCGTCAAATCGGCGCCGTGAGGCGAAAATCGCCTCAAAAACGCTCCGTGTATTCCGGGCTTCACCGCGTGGCGCGTTTTTCGCTCGCGAACACACGACGCGCGGCGAACGCCTACATCACCGCTGACGCGTCAGCACCAGCATGAGCACGGTGGGTGCACGCCGGCCGCGCCGCGTTTTGCCAGATGTTCCGCCGAGCTGTTCGACCAAGATGATGATGATGATGGTGAGGAAGTGGCCCTCCCCTTTCTATCAGGTGTTCGCAAGTTTCGCATCCTAGCCGATGCGCGGAGATGCGCGGAGGGCAACGCCATCTGGTGGCATTGGTGGAACTAAAGCGTGATGTATAGCGTGACGTGCCACTCGTGCTGCACCTTCGTTGGTGGACACGGGTGTGGCAACGCCACATGGCCTTGATTTTTTTAAATGCCAAGCATTTCTTGGCGAACATTTACCACATCGAGAGTATCTATCTAGCTGCGCACGTCTTGGTACTCTTGTGAACGTTTCGTTAACTTGGTATGTACCAAAATTGGCATGGTATGACAAGAGCGTGCGACAAACATAAGTGACAGGTCATGACATGAATGTCATGACATGCGTGACACGTACGTCATGGAACAGCCGCCTACGTCATGGTGCTTCCATGGTCGTTTCGTTAACTCGGTAGGCTCCCGCTCACTGCATCGCATAACATCAATTCTTACAGTGCGTGGGATCTGTCCACGCACTGTACAGTACCACGCGGCTACACGATTTTCGCGTGCGCGTTCGTCGAAACGACGCCCACTTCCCTCCGCCGCGCATTAATCGCGACATAAAATCTCGCCATGCGTTCCCAGCTTTATGCAGTCGAACGCCTTTATGACGAAGTATTTGGGGCGTCCAAAATCCTTCCTTATACAGTGAGCACTCCCCTCCCCCATCTCGTCGTATCCAACTCCTCTGGGTTCCGGCTCACGCGGGGCACCCTGGCAACGAGGCGGCAAATTCCATCGCTCGCGAGATGACATACCGAGCTGGCCCCCTCCACTCCGGTATGGACACGCGTAACTCCCTCCTCACCTTCCATGACATCACCCTTTATTACCGCAACTCTCGCCTATCCATCCCTCCCCCTCACAAATCCCTGTCTAAGCTCCAACAGAGCACGTGGTGCCATTTACAGGCCCACACTTTGCTCTCTCCTGCCCGACTTGCCCTTATTCACCCCGGTGCCTTCTCACCCGAATGCACGCTCTGCAGACACCCACGAGCAGACTATGCTCATATTCTCTATTCATGCCCGAAACACTCTCCCCATGCCTCTTGGCATATATCTAGTCCGCAGCTGTGGGATGCTGCTTTGACCAGCTCGGAGACGGATGTCCAGCTACGGCTAACGATCTGGGCAGCGGAAGTCGCCGCCAGGCATGATTTGGTGGCCACGACCGGCAGCCTGAAGGCCACCCACGGAACGGGGGCATCTTAATTTTCTTTTCATTTTTTGGCCTTCACTAAATAGTTTGTACCACCACCTTCCTTATACAGGTCATTTAATTTAAAGGTCCCGCAGCGCACAGCTCCCGCTAGGCTGGTCATTCTGTTCTATAAAGCGGTGCTCAACTGCAGTTAGCGTCGGCATGTGAGAAGCATGCGTACATGCGTACGGCTTGAACATCGCCTTTCAATCCCACCGGTTACGGCTAGCAGGGTCATTTGTAGTCGAACAATACACGCACAAGCCTAAGTGCCGTTGCTCATAACCACTGCAGTCACTCTGGCAATCTCTGTACTGTTCTTCTAAATAATTTGTCATTGCGTGATTAACGAGAAAATCAGATCAGTCATCACTCACCGCTTCGGTAGCAGCGAACACGTCTTGGCTCAATATCACCCAAGGAAAGTGCTTAAAGAGTCCAAACGCGATGTTCAAGGTCATATTTGGCAAGAACGCGCCTTGTTAAAGTCTGGGGAAAAACCCACAACGTCGACGCCGACCCCCATTTGCAAGAAACATCGCATTACGTGAAGGTCACCGTGTGGATGTGATGTGATACTCGCACAGACCCAAGCTGATGTCGAAAAAGGTTCACTGAAGAGCGGCAGAGGCCTGTTGGCACGCGGGGCACATACGCAGTAGCAGACACCCAGACGCCGCATGAATTTATGTATTTACATATTTTTCATACATCGTCGGTGAATTTTCTTTTCGTGCTCTTCCTCTATATACATGATTATTTGCGCGACAATGTTAACATGCACAGAAAAATAACATCCAGAATACACACGCTGGAAATAGACATCATAGCTCACCGCGCCGAGCTCTCCTTGCCGGGTGCATATGCATCGCAATTTGCACTAGTTTTCTGGTTTATAGATTACCTGGTGCCATGAATATGGCCTGCCTCGAGCAAGTGGCGACCTTTCTCAAAAGCAGACGCATAAAAATGCGTTTTCCGGTACGTCAGGCGTTAAAACTCGCATTGCGAAATCACTGGAAGCACCGTGAGCGCCTTGGTCCCATCGTATGCTTCACGTGACATTGCTCTGACTTCGGCCTTTCGCAGCGCCGTCCGCCACCACGTCGCAGGCACTTTACGACGGCCGCCCGGAGCCTGTATTGGGAAGAAGTGGCCACTGTTCCCGACGAACATTGCGAACTCAAGCGGCACGTGTCATTGGCACTTCCGCTCATTTCTTTTGTAAGCTGCCGTGGTATGACTGGAAAGAACCGCTTATAAACGTTGTCCGCAGCACCAATAAATTGACGATTTCTGAGAGCATGAAAATATTGAACGTATGGAAGTACAAGTATGATCAACGGACGTTTGTCAATATTGATCACTCGTATTCGTCCTAGAAGCTTAAGCCTGTTCTGAGCATGAGGAGCCACAGCTTTGAGCACAAAAACCTCAAGCTTATTCTTACGTTGGTACTTTTTTTACAACTTTTACGCAGATTTGAAGACAGACACCATTCAATATTTTAATTCTTATATCCTTCGTCCTTTTTCCGTTCTATAGGTTATGTACAAATTTGAGTTTCCTGTGCTAAGCATTTAGATGTTTTACAAATGTATTTTGTCTGTGCAGGCTTGCTGCACTTGATGCCCTTTGCAAGCGGAAAAAGTGTAATTTCATTAGCTAGTTGTCGCATCATGGCAATTGTACGCAACAGCAGGATCACGGCGACATGCTTGTAGACCGCAATACAGCCTATTATGCACCCTGTCGAGGGCATTGAAAACTAGCGAAGTTATTCTGATTTGGTAAGCGCCTATATATAATGGCTATTTTAGCCTCTACAATGCCTTACCTGCAGCTCTCGGGGCCTTTTTTTTCTAAACACCAAAAAATTCAGTCTCTACTTCTTGTGCAAGTTTTGTTAAAGTGTTTAATTTTTCGACTGCTTTCGATTGCTTGAATTTTGAAACAGCTGGTATATACTAAGTTGCTTCATCGTCTCTGTGTGACCAGCTCCTGTATCTCGTACCTCTGCAGTGTCTCATAACTTGTCTGATTCGTCAGGAAACATGAATTTATGTGATTTTCTCATACACTTAAAAATCCTGTGTATTATCATGCCGTGAACAAACTATACACGTTTTAGGAGATTTTCATTTAAGAGTGAGAAGAAGCTCCTCTCATTTCTCTTACGACAAAAGTAAGAACCTCTCACAGCACTGATTCTTGCTGTAGTGTTTGCATGCACTTCACTTATTTCCCGCACTTGGCCTGGGTACACTTGCACTTGGGTGCTCTTGGACATCTTTGCACTGTGGGTAGTCACGTGAACTCCTTGAAAGTTGTAGAACCAGCGGTAGCTAGCTTGTAGGAAGATGTTTGTATTTAAGTTAATAATCTAAACCTGCCCCTGTGACAGCAGTAGTGCATTGCTGTTCTCCTTCCTTTGTAGTATTGCTGAAGGGTCTTCGCGTATAGATGCCTGAACAATGATTAATTTTTCTGTCAACTGCGTATTACATCAAGTGTGGATTAGATGAAATTGCTTGACTCAAAGAAAGGTGCTTTTGTCGGCTGTGCCACAAACTTCCCAGGTAGAAGAAGAAAGGGTACTGCAAGTCTTTTGATTTTTTGGGAAATAATGTGAGGCCTTAGAATTATGCCACAGTTGTAGTTGGAATTACCAGTTTTGGGCTTGGAAAGCACCATACTGCTTTCGTGCAAGTGTTCTAAAAAAGCGAGCTCAAGTGTTCCTTTCCTAATAATGCACCGCTTCAGCTGTTGCTTGTGGACACAATAGATGCTATTACTAAGTAATTATATTTCATCTACTGCTTATGTGAAGAAGGAACGAAAAGAGGTCCGTATGTCGTCATGTAGCATATGATAAGGGCTTTGCCAGTTTTGCTTTTTTACGCGGTGCAGCTTGTCACTGATCTCAGGGCCGTGCGGATGTGGGAAGAGATGGAGTCGGGAGACGCAGGTGAGCACACCAAACAGATTTTACTCGGGACAAACCCAAAGTAAAACACACTCAAAACTCAGCTAACTCCACACAACACTCCTAAGAAATGCAACGCCATAAAGAGCAATCGGCACCTTTGACGCCCACTTAATGGTGACTAACTATGTCCTAATTGCCGGCCACGTCAGTCCTTTTTTCTATTTATTTATTTGGTCATACTGTTAACCCTCCAGTGAGGGTCGTTGCAGGGAGGGAAGAAGAACATATACATTTCATAAACACTTCAATGAGCAATCATGAATCAGACTTCAAAATTTGTACGCCATTTCTCAAAAACTTATCGACACCCAGCTCAAATTGTTGCAGGTTCACACTCTCCACAACATCACTTGGCAGTTTGTTCCATAGTTCAATTACATCAGGAAAAAAGGAATACCGATATACATCCGTACGTGTGTTAATAGGTTGTAGTACCCTGCTGTGGTTTTTTCGTGAACCACGTTTTAGAGGCGCTTTCACATAATGTTCTTTATTTTTAATACCCCTTGCATTAGCTGGAAAAAAAGTTTGAGTCGATGTTTTATTCTTCTCATTTCCAGCGTTTCTAATTCACACTGCTGTATCATCTCTGTGACCGAGTCAGTACGGCGAATCCACTGAATCCTTTCCACCTTCTTTTCTAAGCATTTTTGGTGAGGGCTCCACACAGCATTCGCATATTCCAGAACTGGTCGTATAAACGTTTTGTAGGCGACTAATTTAATTTCTTTAGTCGCATCTGTAAGCTTTCTCCTAAGGAAGCAGTTGCCCAGCAGTTGTCCTAAGGAAGCGGTTGCCCAGCTTTCGCGCGGAACGCGCGAAAGCTGGGCAACCCTGGCTTATGGCTGCGCGCTAACAAAAAGGAACGCTTTTACAAAGTTCTATCGTCGCACGTATCTCCAAGTCCGATGCGTGTCAGCTCTTGGTCACAGTCGGTGCTCCTGCCGACTCCGCAAGCTTTGCTGACTTGGTATCGGCCAGCCAGCTCGTTCGTCTCGGATGTCGGTGTCCCGAACTCTGTCGGTGACGTCCCACTCCGGCCTCCCTGGCTAGGCCTAACGCCGGGTTCCACCGCTACTTCTTCGAGTGCCGACGAGATGCCCCGGGGACTATCGTCCGTGCTGGTCTGCCTCTAAAGGATCCTTCCTGGAGTGCCCGGCATCGCCGTTAGAGGCTGCAGCAGGTCCAAGGAGCCTCGCTCGAACGTCGCCGAGGTCGACGGCCACACCCTGGATGGCCAGCGTCATGGACTTGGCCGAACCTCCATGGCTCCCGTCGCCAGCACGGTGCTGACGCTCCAACCTTCTTCGCCCAGATCCACGTCGATAATGCCAGCTCAACGCCGCTTCTCTCCCGATCACAGCTCGGGCCACGTGCCTCGAGGGCGCGTGCCGTTCGGACCGATCGGCGCACATCGTCCTCTTCTTTTCTTGTTCTGCCCCATGCCTCTTACATATGACACAGCTATATCTTTCC
This sequence comes from Dermacentor andersoni, assembly GCF_023375885.2. Lineage (NCBI taxonomy): Eukaryota > Metazoa > Arthropoda > Arachnida > Ixodida > Ixodidae > Dermacentor > Dermacentor andersoni. The sequence goes on from NC_092819.1 coordinate 88,023,282, forward strand.
TCTGAGAGAAAAATGTTTTACTATTCACTACACTCCCACGGAAGGGCACTCTTTCAAACCCAAGCGTCAAAAGGCGCATAATAATATCACCCAGTGCCTGCTGGAAGGTGGGTGCTAGGTAAATGTCTACACCAAATCTGAAGGTGTACTAGAGTTTAAGTGCGAATAGTGGGACGTTGATTCATCAGTAAAATGTTCTTATAGGACCTGAATGTTGAGAGCTTTGGAACATAACTAGGTACAGATTTCGTTATATTCAGTACAGTTTTTTGGGTGAAAGGGAATGTCAGCTTGATTCAGCTCAGTCGATCAAAATAGTTGGCTATGTTGTACCGTAATCATATTTTGTATGAAGTGCACACTTTCTTTCCCTGAAAATTGCATTGGGGTTTTATTGCCTAAATGTTCTCGGTCTTGCAGATCAGCGCTTTTTCGTTCACAGGTAATAACAGAACACTGCACTGCTCTCAGTCGCTTATTTATCTCTGTTGATACAAAATCAGAATGCCAAGTAGTTTGTAAGCAAAGAAAACATATGTCGGTGGGTATCTGCTTACCTGCGACTACAACGTTTATGCAGCTTTGAATGAACTTTATTTTATGTTAAGGCTTAGATCGTCCTTGTGATGTAGCTTTCACTCCGAACTTATTGCAGGATATGCGGGCTCGGTAAAATAACATTATCAGCACATCCTTTCAGATTGGTTGGAGTGCGATCGAACGTGACCGTCGAGATGAACGAAAGCTGCATTTGCCTGGTGTATCTAGAATACTTAGCTTGCCGCCAAGTTATCAGGTGAAGAGTTTGGGGATGGCACACAGGCGAATCACCTGCGAGCGCATGTTTTCCACAAAGTTCAAGGACAAAAAATCTCAGTGTCCTTCTACTCTGTGACGAAGGATGAGCAGCGAAGCTGTGTATGTGGGCCCCTTAGTGGCGAACTGCACCTCCGCTGCGGGTCGGCCCGGCATTGCCCTATCTTCGGGATCGGCCCACGTATGGGGAGTGTTTAGCGCCTGCTTCACCTCCGCCGCAGGTCGGCCCGGCATCGCCCTATGTTCGGCATCGGCCCACGTACGCGAAGTGCTTAACGCCTGCTTCACCTCCGCCGTAGGTCGGCCCGGCATCGCCCTATGTTCGGCATCGGCCCACGTATGCGGAGTGCTTAACGCCTGCTTCACCTCCGCCGTAGGTCGGCCACGAACTGCACTATCTTCGGGATCAGTCCACGTATGGGTAGTGCTTAACGCCTACTTCACCTCCGCCGCAGGTCGGGCTGGTATTGCACTATCTCCGGGATCGGCCCACGTATGGGGTGTTTTTTTCTTACGGCAGGAAAATTTACTTGGATAATAGAGGTATACAGTTTCGCTGTATAAAAAAAAAAAAAAACAACCCATAATATTCGCACCGCATCTGACGCCGCGCTGCGAGAAGAGCAGCTTTTATTTCTTTTTTTCTTTTCGTGGGCGTGTTATCTAGTCAGTTGTTTTGATGCACTCTGTATGCAAATACGCGGAAAACTGGTTCACAAGCGTTGGAAAAGCGCCCGAAATGCGGCCACGGCCTATCGAAGAAACGCTAGGCATACCACCGGCAAAATAGGAGTGCAGTTTCGCCGCATAGCTTTGGTTGCTTGACAGACAAGATGGCGGACCTACGCGCAACTGTGCTACATTTGATAACATCTATAGTAACTATATATGCGCATCCGCACCGGCGGCGGCGGCCGTGCGGGGGAAAGAAGCAATAAGAACAAGAAATCTCATCTTCGCGCATAGCGTTAGCAGCAAGCGTTTACCGGTAAAGACTGCGATAAAGATTAAAGCAGGAGTAGGTAAGCAGCAACTGCAGCATACAGAGCATGGAGTGACATAGCTATACCTTCATACGTAGAAGTTCCTTTCTAGCAAATGAGTTCATTTGTGTTATGATAGTGCTATGGAGAGGTCACACATACTTAGGTCTCTCGAAGAGCAGCGCAAATGCGATTAGCGAAGAAAGGAATACCAACGTCGATATGCACAACGGCGTCGGGCTCACGCTTAGTAGGACGCAGCGGTTCCTGGCCAAAGCAAGCCACGCATAATTAGGTTTCTGAAAGGGTAGCGCGAATACGATTAGCAACGAAAGGGATAGCAACGTCAATATGCACAACGGTGTCGTGTTTAGGCTCGGCAGTATCCAGTTCAAGGCTACGTCACATTGGTCTATCGGATCATGTGGTACTACAGCTTCGCTGGCCAACCACAGCGTGGTTGGCCAGCGGTTGTCGTGTCGTTCGAAACGACACGCACTTGCCACTGCGTTAGATTGACGTTATATAGCCATCTTACGACAGTATATAGGAGGTTGAAACTAAACTCTGGGGTTCCACATGCCAAAAGCACGATATGATTACGAGGCACGTAGTGAGGGATTGCGGAATAAGTTGCGGAATAATTGCGGAATAAGACTCCGTGGGGGTTTTTAACGTGCCCTCAATGCATAGTACACAGGCCTTTTTGCATTTAGCCCCCTCGGAAACGCGGCCGCCTAGGCTGGTATTGCATACCGCATCCTTGGGCTTAGCAGTACCACCCCATAGCCACTATGCCACCACGGCAAGTTGTATGTACCATGTGTCACCAGTGTATCTACCATACCATGTACACCATACATACCATGTATACGAGCTTATACCAGAATAGAAGTTGTGCGCGCCTAGTCGCGCCGCATTTTTTTCTTCATTTCGCTGGCATTCTTTCAGACTTGGGAATAACTTTTATGTAGAACGTATTCCGCAACAGAAAGCTGCATCAGGAATTTTTCAGCATGGCCTACAATTTTATCATTGACAATTTCGCTCCGAATAGATTATATGAGCTGTAGATTAATTAGTAGTAGCTAATAATGTAAAGAGGTTTTAGGCGAAATAACAAGAAAGTGGCCTGACTTGCTGCAAGCCTCGGCAAACAACATTACCTTGGTTCTGTCCAGGCACTTGGCACTTGGATATAACTTTCTTTTGTTCATCTTCACGCAAGTTACATTGGACACATGTATAAGTTCCCCTTCGCTCATGCGTTAACCTTTCAATACGTTGTATCAGCTTCATAAATATTTGATGACCCATTAATGCATCCTACACGCAAGAGCTTCTCGTGGCTATAAACATGCCCTTGTGTCGTGTGTGACAAATCCGCATGCCTCTGTCAGGAGCAGCGTATGGCTGACTAGGACCTTCCAAGCAAGCATGGAATGTTGTGACCTGGCTGCTAGCTATAGCTATGGTAATAGGCGACCACTTGCTAACAGAGATTTTAATTCGTTATATTTGAAAACCTAGCTTCGAATAACTTTCGCTATTCATATGGCACTCAGCAACCAAAGCATCTTCGGTAAGCTACTTTGGCTCATACACTTTGGAGTATATTTCCAGGCAGCACGAGCAACGCAATTCAGTTCTGGTCCAGATTTTGAGCCATGATTGGTGAATATGGCAGCGTGTTGGCAATCGTGATAATGCATCAATCACCGTGTCATTGAAGAAGTGATTGTGTCATCGCATCGGATTGGGCCAACGCATCGGCCATCATACCAATGCGGCCGCCAAAAGTGCCGCTAGATTACTCGTGCTGCTCTTTGTTTGATTTCGCGGGCTTTCATTCAGGCTTGGCGAAAACAGTTATGTGGCACGTATTGAGCATCATATTATCATCATATCATCATCACGTATTGAGCATGCAATTTTCAATTGTCACTTTTGTGTTAAATATTTTAAGCATGTGGATTAACTATCAGTAACACAATCAAGTGACGGCGAACATTACCTTGGTTCTGACTAGCTACGTAGTACTTGCATTCTTTTCAATTTTGGCACAACTTTCGTCAGACTCATGGTACATTCTTATTCATATTATTAGGAATATTATATATTTTGACCGCTTTTTCGTACAATCTAGGCAGCGTTCATTAGATTCCTAACACCTGTATGTATTGATGTACTTTACGAAAGGGTTTAACCAATATGTACAAATTTTGTACAGGTTATAAAAATCGGCAATTATGGAGCCTCATCCAAAAACGGAGGAACCTATGTATAACACATGAATTTCGTCCGCTTTACGTGCAGTGATTGGCGGAGGTTACCGAATTGTGAAATTATTTTCTATTACTGGGCTGCCGATATGTAAGCTTGGTGCACGAGATTTCTTTTTCTTATTTCTTATTTTTATATAATAATGACCTAAATACATAAGTTCATACTTGTACTCACTAGATTCCAATTTTTTTTCTTTTAAATGCAACAAACCTCCTCAAAATCGGTGCAATGGTTGCTGACAAAATCGATTTCCCCCCCCCCCCCCCCATGTATTTAGAAAGCCAGCTGTCGAGGTAAAGAACTTCCTCTTACCAGGATTCTTCAATTCAAATCAACTACATGTCAGTCTCATTAGGCATGTACATTGACGTGGGTGAAACATGAGGAAAGCAAACATTTTTATTAAAATATTCAATGGGTTTTATGTTCCAGAACTACGCCTGCGGCTATCAGGGGCATCGCGATGTAGAGTTCCAACATAATTAAGAGCGTTATATTCTTCCAATTTTCGGGAAAATCTCGATATATGGACTTCTTATTCTTCTTTCTCCCCCACCTTCCCCCCCCCCAAAATAAAGAAGAAGAAAAAAGGTTAGGATGTTTTTCTCGTGCTCCACCTGCAAAGTCTCCATTGTAGTTGCACAGAGCGTCATAGTGGTTGTTATAGTGGCTAGCAAGCTTCTTAATTGTGTGCATAAGCCTACCACGTGTCAGAGGTGAAATTATACATTGTCCTTTGCTGGCATACCTATCTCTATTGACTTTCTAATTAATGACGTGAACAGGACAGTGGGCGATACCAAAATGCTTAAGTATATGTGAAGCTGGTACACATACTCGTGCATACCTCGTCAAGCTGAAATAAATGTTGTATACGTATTATTGCCTGTTCTGCAGGTCTACTAATCCGGAAAATGGTATTGAACTCGGCTGAGTACGTTCTAAAATACTTATAAGTATATTTTACAAATGGGTGTGCCTTCATTCTGTGTAGTATGTTACCTGTTGAAGTTCGATGCAGCATAAATTCTCACTATATCTGATTCTCTCCTTCTGTTTCGTCTTTACATCGTTACGTGGCACTCGAAAAAGAATATGGCGGCCAATAGATGCAGACGACGACATGCCTTGCTTTACGAGAGATTGCTTCCATCTTCGCCAATGTTTGTGACGCTTGTAAATATGCCGTGTAAATAGTTTTTGACTGCCTCATTTCCACCCAGCAATATGTTCACCATGGGTTCATTATTTACACCGTTCGGCCGTATACTGTCAATGAATACCAGCATGTCAACCCATTTACGTTTCTTTCATTGAGCTGCTTTATGTTAGCCTGACCAGAGCGTTATGGACACCGTGATAAGCTTCCTACAGGAAAACGTTTAAAACATTTAGACAGTAAACATTTGCTGATTCGTCTATGCACATCGAATCGGGGATAGAAATCCCTTCAGGTGATGCATGAAACGTGCCTAATTGGATAAAAAGAACCCGGTAAACGTACTCATCGACGCCAGCTTGTTATAAAAGCTTTTCCGTAACCAAGAATTGAGACTGCGTGAAGCCGAATGGGCTTCCACACGAGAACCGTAGGCTCGCTGGCAGCCGACGAGTCTTACTCAAAGTATGGAACACGGGCAGGAGCCAAAAGCTAGGATGCCAATGCTTACTTACGGTGGAAATAAAATTGTGAAATTATGAGCATACATATGCAATCAATCTCGGTGTCCACAGACTTAAATTATTAAATTACATAACTACATTCTGTTATAGAACCGCGCTTCAATTAAGAAGTCACACTTTCTCCCAAAAGACAAAGCATCGATTGCGATAGCAATTAGGCGAAGTGAATACGAAGTGAGGATATTAGTTTTACTGGCCGTATAAACTTGTAAACATTCCCTTACTTGCTAAATTAACAAGCATGGTGCGACGCGCGAGCAGGCAAGCATCAACACATTTCACTCATGACCATGGACACTCGAGGGCGAAACGCTGACGTGATCGAGGAAGAATGGAAGAAGTCGCGAGCGAATTCATCGTCGTGCTGCCTTTAACTTCAACGCGAACTAAGCTGTGAGAACAGAGCGCACACGAATCCATCTGCCCCCGGCGCGCCTACACTCTGTACTGGTCGCCGATCGCTTTCCAGATAGGGCCCGCGCAGCAGCCGCACTCAGCCACTCAATAGGCAGCGAACCCCAGAGTAGAACCCCCTCCCCTGGTGCCTTGTGCAGGATGAAAAACGGTGCACTTCCTTCCCATCTTCCTCCCTCCCAAGTGGCAGATCGAGCCACCATCCTCGGTGCACTCTCACTCGGTTTTACTCGCAACCACGGCGTACGGCGCGAGGCCACAATGTTATCGCACTTGGACTTTATACTGAGCATCACGGCTGCGCCGACTCTGGCGGCGAAAATTCGCCTATAGTGTCCATATAATTGCTATCGCAGTAAAAGAAAATTACGTTCTATTATAATACACGAACAAAGTATTATCATAGCTATTTTTTCACGCAAAATATGGTGTTAAAGCCTAAAGTATCCAATTAGTGTGCGAGTGACAAGTGGGTCTAGTAGATAGCTGCGAACTACGTGCATTTGGACTGAGCGATAAATTGTAAAAATGACGTTCTATTTGTAGAATGGGAATGGAAGTGTTTCTTTTAAGCTCCAGTTGAGGGATGCTACGAACGCCCAATATTTCTACTGGTGAGTCAGATTTTGAAAATTACTTGTAAATAAATCGAACAGCTTATCTCTGGGGCGATAATCACTGGTGATCCCTTTCGGAGATACGTTCAGCTTCGCAAGACTTCACATGACTACCACCCCTGGCACGTCGGCGACTACAAGGTACAGAGTTTCGGGCGCAATCTCAAGCACGCCGCCTTAGCATGTTTGGCACAGTGCCGCTATCACTGTATCACTGTCGCCCGTCAGTGGCATACCAACTATGTCTCGAGTAGGGGGGGGGGGCAACTGCAAACAATTTGATCTCTCTCTCCCTCCCTCTCTCTCTCTCTCTCTCTCTCTCTTTATATATATATATATATATATTTGTATTCAAATAGAAATTCGGGCCCCCATTGTTCACCACGTGTGACTGAAATGCGTGGAAATGCTTCTGTCATTTATATTTATGTTGAACAGACATATACGTATTTATCTATCACACGCGGTGAACTATGTGAGCCTGAAAAATTAACTGAATTTGCATCTATTTCTTACGCCTATGTAAACATTCAAGATGACTGATGGACAAACGGCAATGAGTGCCTCACACCTCACAGAGGCACCGAGTCCCGCCCAGAAGCAGCAGTACAGCGAACATGAAGAATATGCATTTGCCACAAACAACATAAATGTATCGCTAGTTTACGTGATAGTATTGCGATAGTACGCAACAAAGTACAGTGAACATAAATTATTGCTATAGTCAATGAAAAAAAGGCAGCAGATGTGTGCGACATTGGGAGAATTACAACCCAATTTCCAGAGTAACTGCTACTTTTGAGCACTTATAATAAAAGTTTGTTTCTTTTGATTATATTGCATACTTCAGAACGTTGCCCGTTTATATATGACTGTTCCGTTTGAAACCTTGCCCACAAGTAATGCTTTGGATGACTTCTTGCTGGGGATTTTTAAAAAGCCATCATCATTCTACAGCAAGCATTACTTCGCCACAACATTCATGATGGTGTTCTACCTTCCTCCCTAGCCCCTTCTCCACTTTCAATTTCCGTTAGATTTGATATTGGTTGAGTTCACAGTTCTCGTAGAGCAGCGGGATAAATTATTTGATCGCAAACCACATTCATAAAACTCCCGATCGCTTGCATGCGTTATTTACTGCAAATGTCATAATTAGTCCCCCGCCATTGAAGTTTACCTACATATTGTCGCTAACGCACCCTTGATTTGCGCCAATTGCAAACAAAACATTTTGTTTAGTTCACCGCGGACATCGCTGAAACCAAGTCGCAACCTGTTTTGAGGCCTGAAAATAGGGAAAGAAATTTCCTATTTTTTCCTGTGAGTAATTTCTCATTAGAAATTATTCGCAACGCTTCTAAATGGACCATTAAAGTAAAAATTTTGACGCACATTACAGTTGCCATGACCCCCGTCAGCTTTGCAAAAAATATAAACCTGTTGTAAGTACACGTAATTTCGGGACACTGGGAAGCATAGCTGATCGCAGCCACATCACATGCTCTAACACTTGAAGAATTTTTTCTTACAAAAGCTGTGTTTGATTCAGCCATACTTCGCTCAGAGAGTTTTCATAGCGTGCCACCATTTTTCGCTAAATTTTGTCCTGGTGGCTTCTATAGTTCAGCAGGCCATAGGGCCAAATTCTCTCCCGCTACTTAGGCACGCTCATAGCACTCTGTAATGCTTGCATGCGGAATTCATTGCGAAATCTCGGGTATTTTGAACTTCACCTACACTTCGCCCATTAACTTGTCCTTACAGACACCAAACAAAACGAATCTGTTTCTTTTCAGGCGAAACTAATATATCACGCATAAAAACAAAAAAATTAAAAGATGATGGCTCAATAATTATTCTTAACGCTTAGAAGTAAGCCAGAAATGTTAGCTCGCTGCATATTCCATCAAAGTATAAAATATATGGAATGCAGAGCTCCCAGAACATCGGAAAACCTAGCTACTAGCAGCAGTGTTATGCTTTCGAATATTTTCTTACAATATTTTAACGCTGTATTTGATGTACACGCATTTACCACATCACATAAACTCGACATATTGTTCCCCTTATTTTTTTTTTAACTGATGGTAGTGCACAAAAGGACGAACATACGGCGAAAAGACAACACAACGACGAAGAAACGCGTTTCTTTGTCGTTGTGTCGTCCTTTCACCATGTGTTTGTCCTTTTCAGCGCTACCATCAGTTTTCAAGAATGCATCACCAACTAGCCCAGCACCAAGTTTTATTGTTCCCCTTATGTTCGCAGAATTTGAACTCAGTTGTAGTTGTAATTATGCCAGCGCAGCCTGTGTAAGTCTCACACTGATCGTAAAACAAATCAATAACGCTATGGACCACTTACATACGTATTGCACAGGAAAATGTGCATTTAACCCATGCATTTGAAGCATTGTCTACGCATAATTGGCCATACCATGCCCACAATTTTCCCCATATGTAAACAAGAGGCCTTGTTTAGCTCACCGTGGACACTGGATAAACAAACTACGAATCTTGTACGATGCACGGAAACACATGGAAAAGCGGGCATTTAGTAATCACCTGCTACACTTCCATTTAATGCAGGAAAGTGAAAGTTTCGCAACGCGTTGCGTTTAAAATTCTCTCTATCTTCGCGGAATGTCAACCGCCTGTTGTGCAGTAGCTTTATGAGTACGGGAAACATTTAGATTAGAGGCAGTATGACACTCTGGAACGTTTTAATGAGTAGCTTTCTACCAAAGCTTCAATGAACCTACACAGAATAAACATGTATCGCTCGTCACTTGGAACGTTGCTTCGTACTCCGAATAAATATAAACACCATGCCCTGCATATTTTACCGATGATACTGGGGGGAAACAACTAAATGTCACCTATAACGCATAAGAATAGAGAGAAAGGGACTATCAATAACTGTTTTCAGAGCACACAAACAACCGACACAGTGAGAATTTTAGGCACATGTCACCAAAAAGTGGCCCTGGGTTTTCAAAATACGGAAAATCTACTGCATTTTTTCTCCTGCCGGGAAACAACTAATAGTGTAGCACTTATTTAACAACAGCCTGAAAATGCGGTGGCGTAAAGGTAGAACACCCGCCTCGCGTGCAAGAGGTCCGCGGTTCGAATCCCGGTGCCGTGCATTTTTCCACCGCATTAAAAAAAAATCCGCGTGTTGATAAAATTGCATAAACAGGCCTGGAGTGTGGCCTGATCCCGGTAACCAGAACCGGTAACGCACTCCCTCACCAGAGCAGGATTGGTCACCCTGGTACAGTGTTTGGCCACAACCTCCTATATGAACACAACAATCAAACCCCGGCCCTCAGAACCAAGCAGCTGCGAAGCAACTGACCACGGCGGCGGTCAGACCTGCTACGCAGCAGAGGGTGCTAAGAATCCCTGGCTCCCGACAGGCCGCCATTGGAATATGAACCTGGCAACGCTTAACGCTAGAACGTTATCTAGTGAGGCGAGTCTAGCAGTGCTATTGGAGGAATTAGAGGGCAGTAAATGGAATATCATAGGGCTCAGTGAAGTTAGGAGGCCAAAAGAAGCATATACAGTGCTAAAAAGCGGGCACGTCCTGTGCTACCGGCTTAGCGGAGAGACGAGAACTAGGAGTCGGATTCCTGATTAATAAGAATATAGCTGGTAACATACAGGGATTCTATAGCATTAACGAGAGGGTGGCAGGTCTTGTTGTGAAACCTAATAAGAGGCACAAAATGAAGGTTGCACAGATCTGCGCCCCTACATCCAGTCATGATGACCAGAGAGTCGAAAGCTTCTATGAAGACGTGGAATCGGCGAGGGGTAGAGTGAAAACAAAATACACTATACTGATGGGCGACTTCAATGCCAAGGTAGGCCAGAGACAAGGCAGTGGGGGAATATGGCATAGGCACTAGGAATAGCAGGGGAGAGTTATTAGTAGAGTTTGCGGAACAGAATAATATGCGGATAATGAATACCTTCTTCCGCAAGCGGGATAGCCGAAAGTGGACGGGGAGGAGCCCGAACGGCGAGACTTGAAATGAAATAGACCTCATACTCTGCGCTAACCCTGGCATCATACAAGATGTGGAGGTGCTCAGCAAGGTGCGCTGCAGTGACCATAGGATGGTAAGAAGTCGAATTAGGCTAGACCTGAGGAAGGAACGGAAGAAACTGGTACATAAGAAGACGATCAATGAGTTAGCGGTAAGAGGGAAAATAGAGGAATTCCAGATCAAGCTACAGAACAGGTATTCGGCCTTAACTCAGGAAGAGGACCTCAATGTTGAAGCAATGAGCCACAATCTTGTGGGCATCATTAAGGAGTGTGCAATAGAAGTCGCTGGTAACTCCGTTAGACAGGATACCAGTAAGCTATCGCAGGAAACGAAAGATCTGATCAAGAAACGCCAATTAATGAAAGCGTCTAACCCTACAGCTAGAATAGAACTGGCAGAACTTTCGAAGTTAATCCACAAGCATATGACAGCTGACATAAGGAAATATAATATGGATAGAATTGAACATGCTCTCAGGAACGGAGGAAGCCTAAAAGCAGTGAAGAAGAAACTAGGAATTGGCAAGAATCATATGTATGCGTTAAGAGACAAAGCCGGCAATATCATTACTAATATGGATGAGATAGTTCAAGTGGCCGAGGAGCTCTATAGAGATTTATACAGTACCACTGGCACCCACGACGATAATGGAAGAGAGAATAGTCTAGAGGAATTCGAAATCCCACAGGTAACGCCGGAAGATTAAAGAAAGCCTTGGGAGCTATGCAAAGGGGGAAGGCAGCTGGGGAGGATCAGGTAACAGCAGATTTGTTGAAGGATGGGGGGCAGATTGTTCTAGAGAAACTGGCCACCCTGTATACGCAATGCCTCATGACCTCGAGCGTACCGGAATCTTGGAAGAACGCTAACATAATCCTAATCCATAAGAAAGGGGACGCCAAAGATTTGAAAAATTACAGACCGATCAGCTTACTGTCAGTTGCCTACGAACTATTTACGAAGGTAATCGCAAATAGAATCAGGAACACCTTAGACTTCTGTCAAGCAAAGGACCAGGCAGGATTTCGTAAGGGCTACTCAACAATACACCATATTCACACTATCAATCAGGTGATAGAGAAATGTGCGGAATATAACCAACCCTTATATATAGCTTTCATTCATGACGAGAAAGCGTTTGATTCTGTCGAAGCCTCAGCAGTCATGGATGCATTACGGAATCAGGGTGTAGACGAGCCGTATATAAAAATACTGAAAGATATCTATAGCGGCTCCACAGCCACCGTAGTCCTCCACAAAGCAAGCAACAAAATTCCAATAAAGAAAGGTGTCAGGCAGGGAGATACGATCTCTCCAATGCTATTCACAGCGTGTTTAGAGGAGGTATTCAGAGACCTGGATTGGGAAGAATTGGGGATAAAAGTTAATGGAGAATACTTTAGTAACTTGCGATTCGCTGATGATATTGCCTTGCCTGATATTGATATTGATTGATATTGCCTAGTAACTCAGGGGACCAATTGCAATGCATGCTCACTGACATGGAGAGGCAAAGCAGAAGAGTTGGTCTAAAATTAATCTGCAGAAAACTAAAGTAACGTTTAACAGTCTCGGAAGAGAACAGCAATTTACAATAGGTAGCGATGCACTGGAAGTGGTAAGGGAATACATCTACTTAGGGCAGGTAGTGACGGCGGATCCGGATCATGAGACGGAAATAATCAGAAGAATAAGAATGGGCTGGGGTACATTTGGCAGGCATTCTCAGATCATGAACAGCATGCTGCCATTATCCCTCAAGAGAAAAGTGTATAATAGCTGTGTCTTACCAGTACTCACCTACGGGGCAGAAACCTGGAGGCTTACGAAAAGGGTTCTACTTAAATTGAGGACGACGCAACGAGCTATGGAAAGAAGAATGATGGTTGTAACGTTAAGGGATAAGAAAAGAGCAGATTGGGTGAGGGAACAAACGCGAGTTAATGACATCGTAGTTGAAATCAAGAAAAATAAATGGGCATGGGCAGGACATGTAATGAGGAGGGAAGATAACTGATGGTCATTAAGGGTTACGGACTGGATTCCAAGGGAAGGGAAGCGTAGCAGGGGGCGGCAGAAAGTTAGGTGGGTGGATGAGATTAAGAAGTTTGCAGGGACGACATGGCCAGAATTAGTACATCACCGGGGTTGTTGGAGAAGTATGGGAGAGGCCTTTGCCCTGCAGTGGGTGTAACCAGGCTGATGATGATGATGATGATGATGATGATGATGAAAATGAAATCGTCAAAATCAGAAGTTGCACATTCCTTTAGAAAAAATTCACGTCAGTGTTCTATTGGTATTGAAATGACTCTGTACGTTCGACCAAGGTCATATTGAATAGCATATCTACGTTAAGTCGTGAATACATGATTAAATCGGAGAGCTATACCTGTAAGAGTTTGGATTAGATTGCTGATAGCGTTAATATACTGAGAATGCAATGCTACGTAGGATATCTCTACAAAGAGATGAAATAGTTCAAGCACGTGATAAACCAACGATTTTATGCCGTAAGGCATGCCAGTCGTCGGGCTCGGCTGATTGTAATACTTTATCCGGACCTCCCCGTCGCCCGCAGGTTAAATGTACCAAGCTGATGGTGTTTTAGAATTGATGCAAGTTGCGCAAGCTGACATTTGTAAGGGTGGAACTTCCCCTCGTCAGGCGTTCTCCGCTACCCGAATGTGTATGGTCAATACAGGCCGTCGTCCGCTACAGGGCGTCCCAAGAAGGCCAAAAGACAATCCTCGCTTTCCAAGCAGGGGATGCGTAGTAAAGAAAAAAGCATTACCTATGTGGTCACTCTATCAAGAAAGAAAATTTTGCTTCAGCTGTAGTTTTGTTCGACTTTCCATCACACAGCCTAAACTGCCCACTTTCATAAGTGTTGGGAGGGGGTATGCAAATGACGTACTTTGCCCTCCACTTCTGAAAGGGGTGGGGGCAACTGCCCCCTTGCCCGCTCCGGTAGATACGCCTATGTCGACCGTAGACTCCGAACGTGTCCGTGGCTAGTCATGCAAAGTCTCGCTAAATTGAAAGTACGAGCGAAAGTTATCATGCGAGCATACCGCTCCTGGATTCTTTCACGGCCATTGATGTCATTTGTAGTGTAGGGGTCTCAAGTTATACGCGGGCTTATTTCAGTTAGGATACAAACCAGAAACGTCAGCAAAAGTATGTCCAAAGAATAATTAGCATGAGGCAATGCAAGTAAACGCAAAGGATAAAATGGCAGGGAGAAGAAAAAGGTGATCTGGAGATTCAAAGACAAGACGGTTCAGGTTTTCATTTCGTTGCTGCGATGCACCTGGTGATGCGGTTTTGTTCCCATTCGTAGAATGGCTCGTGCAGGAACCCTCATAATGGTTTCTCCTGGGAGTGAAAGAAAGAAAAATCAACACTGTCAGGATTTAGCGGTATGGTGGGAAATTAGCAATTAGATAAGTTTGTCCAGAAAGGGCATTCATCGTTTTCTGGCTCGTTCCACTCGTATTTATTGTGTGTACCTTTCACACACATATTTACCCGCGTCCCCATGAAACGGATTTCGTTGTTTTTTCTTCCTACAAACTTTCTTCGGATTTTCTAGAGCCATTTCACGCATTAGGAACGCAAACAACGTACGTTATGAAATTTAGAAGTGCGTTCTTTTCACATCGCGCGTTTATTGTTGTTAATGTGCAAACATGAAAGAGTGGAACACCAGCCTCGACAAAATATGAGAATGTACACTTAAGCAGAACTCATGTACACTAAACACAGCTGTGCTTAGCAGCAGATTGCGTACTCGGGACTCGGAAATTGTACTTGGGACTCTAGAGTTCCGAGTACAATTCCCGGTCGCTCACCGAAAGCCGCTTATGCACGTAGAAATTAGGTACACGTCATAAAACTCAGGTGGTGGAGGTTTATTCGGCGACAACCTCCTCCTCCTCCTCCTCCTCCTCCTCCTCCTCCTCCTCCTCCTCCTCCTCCTCCTCCTCCTCCTCCTCTCCCCTAATGCGGTGTGTCTCATAGTCCGCAAGTTGCTCTGGAAGGCTAAACTCCATCAAAGAAACATTAGGTGTGCACCTCCGTTCCTCTACAAAACGGGAAAATAAGCGCTGTAAAAAACTAGTGTATCGAAAAAAAAAATTTTATTCGCGAACTCCAAAGGTGTACGACCGCTTCGGCTCATTTTCTGCTACCGACCATAAAAAACGGAACATGAATGCCTTAGTTGTAAAATGTTTCATATTATCGCGGTAATGTAGAAATTATTTGAGAAAGCCCCCTAGGGCGGCGTACTAATATTACTTTTAGCAGAATTAAGCCCCTAGTTGAGAATCCTTTTGTTACGCAAGTGTTGTACGCATTTGAACGCAGCCATGGCGATTGTGTAGTGTTCCGCGCAGATAACCATCATGAGTTACGGGAATCTGAACAGCGAATGAAATTGGGAAACGTGTTTACGTAACAGGTATCTTATGAATATGGGATTCTGTCTGGCGTGTAGTGCAATACTCTGCGGACGTTCTCAACGCGCTGAGAAGCTGCTGAAATTTGACAAGAATATAAACACGCATGTGGATTGCCACAAACAGGCCATGCCGCAGTTCTTATTTCAGTGACTCTTGCGAAAAATTAAGTTAATATGGTTTCCTGCTCAGAACGGTTGCCTGCCTTAGAAACTTCCTGGACACGTTGTGGACATAATAGCTGCAAATGTATCGCCTGCACATTTGGTTCTACTGACCACTTTTGCAAGTGGTGACTTTTATGTGAGGCACAAAAGCAACTATATATGCAGGGAGCGCACAGATGGTCATAGTAATAGTGAGTCAAAACCTTTGTATAAACTTTTCTCAAGTTAAGATGACAAAATATTTTTCATTACAACGAGGACCTTCGCGCAACCACACCACATTTATTGCTATTGAATGTCGCTGCTCACCGCTGCCTGCCGCAACGATGAGGACATTCTTCATTTGGCATAAATATTTAGTTTATTTTGAAACTCCTACACTTCCGTAATGGGCTTACAAACTCAGGTGGCAGAAAGTTGTTGTGCCTTTAGGGAAACGCTCCAAAGCTACCATAATTACCAATTAGACTTAGTGCTACTTCGGTTAAGGTCACGGACGTAATGCCACCTGGATTATTTGACAAGTATTGCTTTATAGGACATATTTTGCTTTTTTTTCGAGTTTACATGAAAAGTACAAAAACAATGCAAATGTAGAAGGTCAATGCACTGACACATGTCTTATTAGATGGTGTGAATAAGTAGTTATCAAAACATCCCAAAATTTAAATAATCGTTTTATAAGCACTTTAGCTCACCGCAATGAAAAGACGCCATCGTTATCACCATTATCGTGAATAATCCACCATCTCTTATTTCTTCGCAAAGCTCAGTTGGGAGTGCTAGTACATCAAACAATAACGTGTAACGGCTGCATTCTTCACACCCTCTCGGAAATTAGCGAAACAAATCATCACGGTATGTCTTGTTAGAAAATGCACATCTACTCAAAATTTGCTTTAATGGAAATTGCTAGCAGTTTTGGAGGCAATCAGCGCGAGTCCTTCTCTTTTGCAAAATTGAGACTAATGTTAGGGTTATTTTTACGGCTGATGGCGGTTACACTGATGTGACGGTTTTTCATGTTACGTTAGCGAAAAATAAGGGCTGCTCGATACGGGAAAACACTGCAGCAGCTCCGTAGTCCAGTTGCACGATGAGTGACAAGCAAGAAATTGACCTTAGAGCGTTGACAATCCGTGCCCTCACGCTTCTCGCTTAGCAAAGTAGAAAAATTGCCACACTGGAAATGAGAATGCTGCAGCAACCGCCATAAATGCGATCGAATGTGAGGCCAGCATTACAAGACAAGAAATACGATCAGTGCAACAGTGCGTAATATTCTATACAAGGCTGGAACCGCATTTTATCGAAAAGAGTATGTTCAGGCTTCCCCTAGGATATGAACAATGTATGAAGAGAACGGTATACTACGTGGCAAAAATTAACAAATGTTTGAAAAGAACAGTGCCAAAGGTTCGCTTTCACTAATGCAGTCTAATAATTTGTGAAGAGCCGTTGCCCGTTACTTTCAGTTTGACATTCGAAGTTTTACGGTAGGTTGACTGCGATAAGGTTCGCAGGTTCTTTACCAACAAGCTTTTTGTGTGCTTGGTCACAATCGTGATCAAAATTTGCTATTCCAAAGACACACAGATACATTCGCGTTGTCGCGGGAAATGTTAAATTTTGTGGGGAACATTACGAGTTACCGCGACAGTCACCAGGGCAGTTGCACGACCGGTCAATTCTATCCCTTTCAACAGCTTACATTGCGACTCCAGTAGCGGGAATAAAATCACCGCGTGTGCATGGTGGTTATGTGCAGATATAGATGGTACTGCTGTCTAACACGTATGTTTAGCTAAAAAAACGTGAAGTGCTTTTTTTTTTAGTTACAACGTTACAAAATACTGCGGTTTATTCTCCGAAAACACCACCATCATCGGTATGTGCACAACGTAGCATTTATGTTCATTTAGCAGAACAAAAGCCTGTAATCACGAGTGCAGCTGATCTCACTTATTTTTCTGATGTCACCCCTCCGGCTAATTAATTAGCCCCCAACCAATTAACACCCCACATAGGGTGTGGGGGTACACCCATGACACTCCCAAGGGACGCGAGCAGTGGCAGACTGTGATGGAAGTAGACTTGACCCTTATACCCGATAAGGATTTCCCCACTAGGAGAAGCAACTCCACATACCGGGACA
This sequence comes from Dermacentor andersoni, assembly GCF_023375885.2. NCBI lineage: Eukaryota > Metazoa > Arthropoda > Arachnida > Ixodida > Ixodidae > Dermacentor > Dermacentor andersoni. The sequence continues at coordinate 88,040,929 of NC_092819.1, forward strand.
CTACCCCAGACCTCTCTTTTGTCAAGAACGTAGGGGAGGTCAAGTGGGTCAACACGGCTCTAGACCTCGGAAGTGACCACTATGCCATCGAAGTCTCCCTCGCGATTGCCCGCTATAGGACAAGGAAATTCAAGTTGATCGACTGGGACGTTTTCCGCAAGATCAGAGCCGAGCGCGCACCGACGGCCGAGACAGATTTTGAAGGTTGGCGCAAAGGGATCAGAGATGACGCCGTGGCAGCAACAAAGGAGGTCGTCATTCACCTTGACGTTGAAAAAATGGATAGCAGGTTGGCGCACCTGCTGGAAGCCAAGCAAGCCCTCCTCACGAGATGGAAGGGGCAGAAGCATAACAGGAGACTCCGCAAGAAGGTTCCCGAGGTTGACAGGGAGATCGAAGAGCACTGCAAGAACCTGTGTAAACAAACAATGGGAGGAGTTCTTCGAATCCGTCGATGGTCAGCTCAGATCAGGCAAGAGCTGGGGTCTGCTCAAAACACCTTCTTGATGAGGGCAGCACCAGATCCAGCCAGAGACGATTCCTCGCGCGAGCCATCCACCTCGCTACGGACTCTATCCCGGATGAGTTGATTGTCGACAGGATCATAGACAAGTACCTGCCAGCCGCGGATAGCTCTGCCCCTACCCAGTTCCAGGACTACGCAAGGTGTGCGGTACCGGAGTTGGACCAGGACTTTACTGCGGTCGAGATCCGAGATGTCCTCTACTCCCTGAACGTCAAATCTGCCCCTGGCCCGGATGGCGTCACTAACAGGATGCTCAGGAATCTCGTTGATGAGTCGATCGACTTCCTCACTGAAAGGATTAATGAAGTCTGGCACAATGGACAGGTCCCCCCACAATGGAAGACGGCCTGCACGGTACTCATCCCGAAACCCGGTAAAGCACCAGGAATCGACAATCTAAGACCAATTATCCTGACGTCCTGCGTCGGTAAGGTCGCAGGACATGCCCTTCTCAACCGATTCAAGGTACACATCGAGACCAATGACATGTACAGCCACAATATGATAGGTTTCAGAGCCGGCCTCTCGACACAGGACGCCATGAAGCTGATAAAGCATCAGATCATCGACCGGAGCACGGGAGATGCTAGAGCCATCCTTGGACTAGACCTACAGAAGTCCTTCGACAATATCTCACACGAATTCATTCTCCAGTCTATTGCCGGCCTCGGGCTGTCCGCAGCAAGCATACTCGAGCGTGTCCGCAGCAACCACATTGAGGCAAGCTTCGTGGATGCCGCGGCATATGTCCAACAAGAGGCATTCGCCGTCTCCATCGTTGACTCCAATTCCAGGCTCACTTGCTGAGCTACGGTACGCACTTCAAGGCCCGTGGTAGCCGAACAGGTCGCAATCGCGCTGGATGTGTTCGATGGTCGCAGAGAGGCAATATAGAGCGATTCTAAGGCAGCGATTAAGGCCTACCAAATCGGGATGGCCTCCCCTCAGGCCCTCCGCATTCTCCAAAGCGCCAAAAGTATCTCTCCGCATTCTCTCACTTGGTTTCCCGCTCACTTGGGTCGACTGAGGGCTCTCCTTCTAACCCTAACGAGGGCGCGCACGAGGCCGCGCGAGGACTCACTGACCGCGCCACCTGCGCAATCCCCCTGCCCCGCGGGGAACACTTGCTCACGGTCCGTGAGGTTACCACACACTACTATATGTCAAGAGGGGCATTCCCCTCCCGCACCCCGTCTTATGCAGGGCGCGGGCGGTGACCCTTCGACTTTTACAAGGCCGTGCGTATCTTAACCTTGTGGTTACTCATGTAATATACCCTGAAAGGTATCCTAGTGCGGACTGCCCTGCCTGTGGAGTAACGGCAACATCGGACCATGCGTTGTAGGAGTGCGAAGCCATCGGCTCCTCCTTCAGCGAGGATAGGTGGGCTGCGCTCTTGGGCAGCCCCGAACTCAACGACCAAACCCTGGTGGTCCAGAGTGCCCGCGACGGGGCCGTCAAGCTCGATTTAGTGGTCCCTACGTGGGACTAGCTGGGTGGCGCGGGGTCTCCCCTGCGTCTTCTCTGGACCTATTAAAGTTATTTCATTCATTCATTAGCCTCCGAGCACAGGTTCTTTTACTCTATCAGAATAATGGTTATCGGCTCAACGCACAACTCCCCTCCCTTCCTTCTATCCTATATAGAATACCAGCTAACCGTGTTTACTCTGTCCTTTATCTAGCGCACTACCATCACTTAACGCCCCTTGGCAGAACTCAACGCGACTTTGTTCGATAGAGGCGCTGAAACCTGTGGCGGACACACGTTACACCGCCACCTTCTTGTAGCGGTGCACTTCTTTATCAAATTTTTTTTTCAACCTACGGTTCGCCTTGATCACACGTGTCTGTTCGTTGCACAAGGCTTGTGTTCTTGTGCCTGTGAAATCATTGCCGCTTTTTGCGAGCAAAAAAAGATTAGCGTTCACTACGCTGAAGCCTGTCAAGAGTGTGTTTTACTTCCGGGACTTTCAGACTTTGTTTGGGTTGCCCCGTGAACCAAGCGCACCACAAACACGTGCGGCCTTTTCAACCTCTGTCTGCTGTCAATCGCATGTTAAAAACAGCGCTACTAATAACACACTAGCTATCAGGTTCATTGTTGACGCATACGAAAAAGGCACCAGGAGGTTCTTCGACGGTTGACAGTTTGACACATAAAAAAAGTAATTTCAAGCAGTCGGGGCACCTAAGGGCAAAATATTTTGCTTTAACAACCCAACAGCAAATTGCAATGTCATGGGTGCATGTTGGCTTGTCGAAGGAAAGTTCTAAAACATTCTGCTGCACTTAGTTTTATTGATGGGAGAGGGCTCCGAATAACGGGACAAGAAATAACAGACATAAGTTCTGACAGCATAACAAAAACTTTACAGTATAAAAGGCAAGAAGTTTACCCAATAAACAAATCAAAAGGACCCTTAAAGGAGCAAAGGCATATAATCCACCATTCAGGATGCTTTCCTTGCTGCTTTTAGTGGTTAAGGGTGCTTTTGGTTGCGCCCTTAACGTTGAGTGTGTAATCGTGTTTTTTTTATGTGTGTGTGTATCTGTAAGGTGGAGCAGAAAGAAAGGAAGACAGCGAAAAAACGCAATTAAGAAGGACAGCGAAAGGTCGCGCGTGTTTTCAAAAGGCTTAACGAGGCAACAACGTCGTACTCCTGTCTTTCACTTTTGTGTCCTATACGAAGGCGTGCTAACAAGCTAAAGCTGAAAGGCTTTTGTAGTTTCATATGCTCCATGCATTTTATTTCAGTATCTTAGCAAACAAGAAGACGTACAAATCTCTGCATCTCTATCATCAAATAAGCGAAGTTCGACGATTACTCTCCTGCGAAAAGCTTTTAAAGGCGTCTGCGAAATAGTGCTCACGTTATGGTCATAATGCATCTAGAACAAAGAAAAAAAGGAAAGCAAATCAAAAGGTACCTAAGAGGTTCTTCTGCCGTCACGCATCAGCGACATGGACTGACAACATTCAGTTGTGTTTCAGTTCTGAAAGTTCTGAAAATTCAACAGCAATCTCTGCTATATACTGTCTCGAAGACGTGTGGTGCAAGCATGGTTCACACTAAAGTCCTGGCATAAGTTAGGCATGGATTGCACAGAGTTTGCCGATTCATTTTCAAGTTTACTAAAGTAATTTTATGTGACCTGCTATTTTTTTTCGCCCCCCACAGTTTCCGAAACAAATCATATCTTGAAGTAATGAAGGCCTCAATACAGCGCAGCACAGTGGGAGGCTTTGGTGCGCTTAACAATGGCAACGTTTCCATTTCCAAATTTCTCCATCTTATGTTCAAAAGTGTTTTGCGACATGGGGCGTTACTGCTACTTCCTGAACCGCTTGTCTCCGTGTTGCTTTTTGTAGTTGTAATAATTTGCTAGTGTTTCCTATTGTTTGCAGTAAGGTTAGCGAGTGGTATAGTGAAACTCAGAGCTTCTTGTCATAGTGAATGTGACAGGTGACACGCTACTATGCACAGAAACGCGGATGGGGACCAAAAGGTTCCAGAAGAGAGTGAGAAGATAAAGAAAAATTAAAAAAACGAGGTTATGCGAACAATGCCGATGACTATTTTTACTGGATGGCGAAAAATTCCGGCGCTTATATACCACGAAGCTAATTTCGGCAAAACAATTCCGAAATGGTCAGTTTCAGAAAACAGAACAATTGATTCAAAGGCCCGTCTTTCTTTTTTTAACCTTTGTTTTTCAACGTCAAGGCATGGTGTCTAAAAGGCTGCGTAAGTAGTCAGCAGAACCAATACTGAAAGGTCCGTGCCGGGACCATTACGGAAACATCAGGAAGTGCGGGAAACTCATAGTCATTTGTTTAGCACAATTTATCGTCTTGCAAGCACAGAACTTGTTCCGGCTTCAGAAGTGGCTCACTTTAGATGGGCACGTATAGATATTATTCAATAAAACACACTCGCTTTGTGCTAATCAAACCATGGTCCCGAGAGGTTCATCAATATTTTGATCTGTTTTTAATCTTGAATAAGGCCAGTCGACTGTCCGTTCTTAACCTGCCAAAACGTGCATTAATTGCTTGCGCTAAACCGTGCTCCCAACAAGTGGTGACCCACGAGATTTACGTTCTTTTTTTTTAGAACACAAGCCATGGACGACACTGCTCCTTCTCTTGCTGACAGAGAAGACGCCACGATTGCATTTCCTGCCATTACGGCAGAACTTCAGCTTCCCAGCTTTTGGCCCAAGAATCCTGGAGTTTGGTTTATGCAAGTAGAGGCCCGTTTTCAACTCCGGCGCATGACTTCACATACAGCAAGGTACCTGCACGTCGTCGCCGCACTACTCTACGGACATCCGCCATATCTCTGGGACCGAAAATCAGGCAGTTGACGCACTGATTGGTGCTGTGTCTGCTGGCCCTGTGGATTTCCAAGCTCTAGCCTCCGCCCAGTAAAACGAACCCGAGCTTCGGCAATTGCGGGGAAAAGGCTCGTCGCTCCAGCTTGCGGAGGTGCCGCTTCCCTACACAACAACACTGGTCATGTGCGACACATCGCAGGCAGATCCTCGCCCGTTCGTGCCCCATCACTTCGAAATGAAATTAAAGTTTATCTTCCATCTTGTAAGGTACAGATCTTGTAAGGTACAAGATTTTGTAAGGTCTTTCGGCTGCCGATATTCGATTAAATGCACGGGCTAAAATATCCCAGTGTCAGAGTGACACAGAGGCTTATCACAGACCGCCTAGTCTGGCCAGGAATCAACAAAGGTGTTCGAAGCTGGGCGAGAAGCTGCCAAGCCTGTGAAGGCGTGAAAGCGACCCGGCACACGGGTTCAGTTGTGCAGTCGTTCGGACCACCAGAGAACCGTTTCGATCACGTGCATATAGAGTTGGTGGGGCCTCTTTCACCCTGCAAAGGTTTCAGACATCTCCTCACGTGTGTCGACCGGTACTCAAGGTGGCCTGAGGCGACGCCTCTACAAGACATCACGGCCGAAACAGGGGCGGAAGCATTGGTTGCTACGTGGGCGTCGCGGTATGGTTGTCCTTTGCGCATAACTACTGACGGAGGCCGACAATTCTAAAGCTCGCTTTTTTTCTGCCCTGGCGAGGCTGATCGGCACGCTCCATTATAACACCATGGCTTACCGCTCACAGAGAAGCGGCATGGTCGAGCGTTTCCACCGCCAACTGAAGGGGTCATTCGCCACCGCGCTTGACAGAGAGCACTGCGTGGAAAGGCTACCCCTAATACTACTGGGTCTGCGAACAACAATAAACAGTGACCAGGGAGTCAGCGCAGCCGGCATGCTCTATGGGTCAGCAATCCGCGTTCCAGGCCAGTTTTCCGGCATGCATCTAGGCCACGCCAGCCGCTGCGCAGCAATTAGTTCTTTCAAGTTATGATCGGAATATAAAAATTAGATCCCAAGTCACCATTACCTTCTTCGGAAGATAATAAAGGGTGATAAAAGCTGGTGCTACGGCTATGAGAAGGAAACCAACGGCTTTCCTGCCACTTGAAGACGGCTTCTTCACCAGGGCAAAAAGAAGCACGGCAAGTCCGCTCGTGCAAAGATTATTATCGTTCTTTGTATTCTTTTTTCTTCGTCATTTGCAAAACTGTGCAGCGAAAATTTCTGTCCCCTGGTCAGACTGTCAACCAAGAATTTTACTAGGATGTGTTACAGTGATTGAAAAACAATGTGTGAGGAGAAGAGCAAAAATGGGGAATGTCGGTTGTTAGTTTCTCCATGGCGATTACCGGAGCTAACACTGTTTTAGCTAAGACGTTGTGCTTATCCTGTGAGGAAGAGGTCGGCATTCCCCACGCACTCTATATATCAGAATGAGCTTCCTGTGATTTTTTTAAACTTAAAGAAGAAAATTCTGTAAATTATGGAGATATACGACTGTGAAGGAAGTGCTGACAAGGTTGCCGAGGCCACTCAACAACAACATGCTTGAGGAGCTCCAAAGTTGCTTCGAACCGTGAGAGAAAAATTGGACAAGGGTACTGACTCTGTTGGAGATAACTTTCAAGGGAAATAAGAACGCTTTGTCGAAATGAAATTAATTCTTTCTTTTGGGGACATACCGTTATTCCCCCACCCCCTTACACACACTCTATAACTCGTGCTCGTAGTTCTGAAGCGTCGCATTCTAGAATTCAGACATCATCAACAAATCAGTCTTTAAGCGTCTAAAGAATACGTTAATGTTTATAATTAGCATTATTAGTTTTGAAAATCCTGCGTAGGCATGGTCATTAGAAAGCTTACAGATGCGCTCCGCGTTTAATTTTAGTAGAACTCTTGTTCGTTCAACTTTCAATTATTTGTCGCTCGAAGATCGCTATATCTTTGGGAAATGCGCCAAATATTCGTCAGTCAGAACCGTAAAACGGAAAGGTGTGAATCGGCTTTATCAATACACATATTGACGCCCTCTATTCTCGTTATATGATATGCGCAAATTCTTTAAAACTATAAAAACTATATGATATACGTAAATACTGGTTCACTCCATGTGTCACCAAAATCTACGAAAATCTCATCATCTAATCACTCTGATGGATGCTGGTATGTGTCACACACACGCACAAAAAACTTTGTTGCTAACGCATGGAGTATAAATCGAGTAGCTTTAGCGAGAAAATAGATGATACCTAAATAACTTCAGCTTTCTTACATTGCAAACCTAAAAGCAACATATAAGACGGGGGCACGGGAAGAAACAGGCATATGGCGCTGGTTTTAAATTGTACGAACGGGCAATTGACCATAACCCCATATATAGTTCTAAGAATTAACGGAGAAAAAAAAACAGATTTCGTATCGGACAAACAGAAGAAAATTCCACTATTCAAAGAGAAGGAGCTAACAATATGAAATGTGCATCAAATGACTTCATACGTGGTTCTGGTAAATAATCGCACCTGATAGCGCTATACACGGGGCACTTCCGTTCTGCGAAATGCCTCATATACGATGTGTTATCTTTAAATGTTATCGGAATTTTTAAAATTAGCTTGTGGCAGATAGCAGTAGTATATTCCTTGAGCTGGAATGCTCGTATAGAGAGGCAATCATTATTTTCAGACACTAGAAATAAAAATTATGGATGTTTTACGCGCCAAAACCGCGAACTGGTTATGGGGCACGTCATGGTGGGGGACTCCAGAAATCTGCACCACCTGGGGTTCGTTAACCTACACCTAAATCAATGTACAAGGGCGGTTTCGCATTTTGCTCCCATCGAAATGAGGACCGCTGTGGCCGGGATGCGATACCGCGACCTCGTGCTTAGCAGCTCAACACCATAACCACTAAGCAACCACGGCGGGTTTGTACAATCTAGCCAAATGCCCAATTGGCTAACCAAAAATTTAGTATTCAACTTCTTTAGTCGTGCATTTATGTTGACATGTATGATTAGAATCCAGTGAGCTGCATAGTTACATTCACGTGGAACAAATTTTCATATTACCGCCATTTTGATATAGGTACCTTCAATGTAGAGGCAAACTGAAGTTCTGTTTACCTACGTTATCTACAAAATCTCTTTTTATGAACCCAAAAAAATGAACACTATCGCATTGCGCAGCATAATTTATGTACGCATATCTCGAAACTGTTGCCATCCTGAGAAACCATTCCACGAAACCTTGGAAACTCACCGGCTACAAGACCTAAATTTCAGTCCCTAAAGTAATTAATAAGGATATTAAAAAATCCGGACTAGTTCATTACGCAATTTTACTTTTTGTGCAAATAATGTCAGCCTGTGGGGGTACTTGAGCTCCAGGAATAAAATTTGCTTATCGGCAACAAGTGATTTTTTACAAGTTCTTTTAACGTTACAAAACCCCATATGTGTGGTCTTCGCATTACCAATAAACTGCCTCGTATTGCGCGTGATGCTTGGTTTCGAAATGAATTACAAACTCACCCTTCCCTTTCTTATTTTCTTGCACTAAATTTAAAGAAGCACTTGCTGAATACGAGCTACTGAATGCTCCTCCATGTCATGCTGTGCAGCTCTTGCCAGCCTGACTACAAAATCACTATGTGTTCTAACCAAATAAAGTAATTCGCTACGTGATGAAAAATAACGCTATGTATTTTTTCAAGGTTGCTTCCATGCTAATGATTCACGTACCATCGTTCTTTCCCTCTGTCGTTGATTTGGTTGCCATGAAATATGCGACGATGATGAGGCCGATGATGCTCAGCACCAGGACGGCGATGAGAAGCCCGTGGATACAAGGCACTGCGCTGTCGGTGGTGGAACTGGCAGGAAACAAAATAAGCCTCCGTGTTTGTTGACAAATAAGAAAATTACAGGGGCATCTTCGCAAAATACGAGAGCATTAATAATACTGGCGATAAAGATGTGGCCGAAACCATCGAAGATGATCGTCAGAGTCGGCGACAACTTTTTTGTGTGTGTTTAACGTGCTGCATATTCTCACGCCACACGCGAACCACAAAACCCTAAGGGCACATCAGCGGGCACACGGAGGGGCAATCTATACTGCCAACTACGATGCCAAATCATACGACGATACGGTATTTCTTGGTGTAATCAGAGCACCGCAGTTTAAACTCCGTAGCAACCGCTGATATCCCTAGCATGCTGGTGCCCTTCCCTTTAACCCCTTCCACTATCCATAATACCCTTTGTGTCACCTTGGAACATGCATTCTGTGGTTTGGTCAGGAATTGGCCCACACCTTTATCACATACGTAGTGCAAAAGTTGTCTGCTTGGCCACACACCCAGTGGAACTATTCCCCCTGACCCAAGCTGTCCAATAAACCGGACGGCCGCCGGCAGCAAGTTGTCGGTTGTGGCACAAGCCCAGCGACCCATGTTGTCCGCCCGGCAAGACAGTAGCCGTGTTCAACGGTTAGGCCCACCGGCCAATGAATAAGGACACGTCGTTCCTGCGATATTCGTTTAGTGTTCAACATTCAAATGCACGTTGTACTGGACGTATTGCTCATTGCTGGACGGCGCGTACTCAGAGCGTTCCCATGTGGCACGGTCTCCTCCCGCCGGTTATGGGGCCACGGGCTGAGCGCCGAAGACGCGCCTCGAAGCGGCAAGCCTTCTTCGGAATGCCTTTCACTGGGTGTTGCGTAAGAATGAAGCAAAGTCAATTTTGAGTGTGGGCCACTCAAATATTGGGGTTGTGCCAAGTCAATATTGGGAGGGGGCCAGGTCGGTTTTGAAATGGGGTCAATTCAATTTTCGAATTGTACAAAGTCAATTTTTTGGGGTTGTGGGCCACGACGCCCGTCCGACGCCGTGGCTGTTCAATCTGAGATTTCACAGTGCGAGCTGCAGCAGGCCCAGCGCCGGGTACGTGACTTCCTCACTTGGTTACGTGGGTTTTGGCGCTATCGGATGTTAACGCCGGACGTCGAATTTTATGCTTCATGGGGCACATAATAATTTCGCATTAAATAAAAATGGCGCTTCGCTATTACAAACTCTGCACAGGCCACTATGATTCCGTTTGGATGGAAGAGGGAGGAGAAAGTAAAGCGCATCGTCATCCTTGGTATTTAGGCAAACGCACATTTTTTCGAGGCGCAATTCGGGCAAGAATCATCAGCAAGAAGTCCCCACATTCCTCTTTCGGGACTTTGTCCGCAGGGCAAACGCGATAAAGAAGCTCTCGTCATTTGAGCCCACCGCTGCCGCTGTGCCACCACTAGTACAGCAAGCGGCAGTGACATCGCGGAGCTCATGCTATCTGGAAGTACTTCACCATCGTATAGCGTGGCTAGAACGAAGAAATCAGAATCGGCAACCTCACTGTGCATAGACCTATGCCATAACTGGACTTATACCGTCTAATTATTGCCGTTTTTAAGCTCTCAACTTTTGATTTAGCGGTCGCCGGCTTACATTACTCTTTGAGGCAGGAAGCTGTTATGCTTCCATGCAGAAATCACTAACGATAAAATCTTGCCTCGTCTTTCAGCACATAATAAATGATGAGCCAATTATGCCAAAGTGGCGCGGACCCGACCACTTCAGCAAGGTAATATAGAAACATTTCGTAATTAAAGAGTATATTTTATCGTTCTCGCGTATAAAACTTGATCACCACGATGTAGCAGTTTCGTAAGCCAGCAAAAAGTGATTTCTATTTCAATACAGCGAAGCTGTCTATGGCTAGGATCCGGGATTTTATGGCATCCGCACGGAAAAACTCTAACCTAAGAACTTTTCCCTAAAAATTGAGAGTGAAAGAGCTAACAACAAAAGTCAACGCATATCGCCACTCGCGGTTCAACAGCCACCTGTGTCTAAAACGGCGCTCCGTAGCAGCTGTCTGTAAATTTATGACGTAGTGACTGACGTAGTGTGCTCCTGATAAGGCGACCAAGGGGAATTTCGGTACCATTTCGCGGTCCGGTTGCTATGGGAAGGCCACGCATGATCCGTATACCTAGCTGAAGAGCAGCGTATCTGCGAGGAGCGACAGCGAGAGCAGCGGCAGGAGAAAGACCGTCGACGTCGTGCCAGCTCGGCTGCCTACGAAGAGCGTGCCCGCGATGCGGTACCTAAGCGAGGAGCAAGAGCCGACGACGCATATAGCAACGTCAAGAAGGCCGCAAAGAGACGTCGACGCCACTGGGACACGGTTTCGGGATTCAACGGCGCCAACGCAAGGTTCTAAGGAGACCTTCTCAATCGCAACTTAGGGTCAAGCTGCCGAGTATGTGAGCGCCTATGGTTCGATAACGGCCTCTCGGAAATCAATGGCATACGTTCGGAAGAGCGACGGCAGAAGGCGGTAGGTGTGTCGACGCGGTGCATTCACGGTGATCGTTGGGGAGTCTCGGGTCGGCGGCAAGTATAAGGAAGCGCCGATAAAGGGTAACGTGCCTCTGTTCGGTACAACGCGAGTACAGAGGCTTTGCCGAAAGGTGCTGTTCCACGTTTCTCGACGACGAACGGTTACGTACACCCGCGTGTGTCGGCGCATCTTGCGAAGCTCAACGCCTATAAAATCAGCTTCGCTGGTCATCCACCTTCACAGAGTGGAATGGCTCATATATTTTTGTTTCTTTTAAATCATTCCGGCATTTGCTAAGCTTGTCTATGTTTATTGCGCTTTATCCCAGATGCATGCAGGGAAACTGGAGCTCGTTAGGACGCATCAGTGAAGGGATTGCAGCAATCGATGTGTATATAATCAATAACGAGAATAAAAGGGGCGAATCACCAAGAGGTGGGTGTTTAAGGCAACAAATACGTAAATGAATAAATGCCTTGAATAATTAATGCCTGCGTGTCGTGTACACGGCGTCCGCGCAACAATAAAAGGAACATGCTTGGTGTAACTGGAAGAACCGCTCATTTATTAGGCAGAACTCTGCTTTTACTGATGCAAGCACTTGCGTTCTTCATTGCGATAGTAATATGTTTGCTTGTGGTATAAAAAGTAAACAAAAAGAGATAAAAATTCTGGCTATATTCGTGGAACGGATGCTTTGTCAAAGGTCGATCATGCTCATGACCTCAAAGGTGCAACAAGAAAAAGAAAGGGGGAACCAAGAACAGTCACCAGGGGCAAGGCTTGCCGGCACTCAACGTCCATAGGCCACTCGTGATAGCCGAAATCGAGAACTGGGTGTTAGATGAAGACAACGGTACGCAGCAATTTGATGGAACACTCGCATATCGCAAATGTTGAATGATTCAGCCACAGTACCACCATTTTAAAAAGCTTGCGATACAAGTCACGTTTGTGTAGTGGAAAGACACGCGTGCGCGTGTTGTTGCAAAGTGATGGCCACTAGCGCCAATGCGGGCGGAACTATAAACACGGAGCATCCGCCTGCGCCTGTGTGTTACAGCGCGATGCAATAGGTCGTACTTGTGCGTTTTTATTGGGTGACCGTGCCAGCACATAGGTCATGTACCAAGTTGACTCTCCACCCCGTTTTGATTGTGTGAAAGTGACAGACTTCATCGAAAGTGGGCACAGTGGCTAAAGAAGTGCAAAATTGGCAGACATTCATGCAAAATGGGGAAAGTGGCTAAAGAAGTTCGAAATTGGCAGACGTTCATGCAAAGTGGGGGAAGTAGCTAAAGAAGTGCGAAATTGGCAGACATCCAAAGTGGGCAAAGTAGCTAAAGTGCGAAATTAGCAGACGTTCATCCAAAGTGGGCAAACTGGCTAAAGAAGTGCGAAATTAGCAGACGCTCGCCCAAAGTGGACAAAGTAGCTAAAGCAGGCTAGCAGCCTAATAATAATTAATTAATATTTAGTTTTAATAGACACTACGGGCATCGGAGACATCGTAGTGACGTGTTATGCATTCATACTTATCACTCATACCGTGTCGGTCGCATGTGTGATGTCTAAAACATGATGTGTTTCCGGCTCTGAAATCACTTCCGGTGCATTCAGGCAGCAAAATCACAGCCTTCGATATCCATTTTTGCTTCTCCAAGGCAAGCGTTTCCGGGTCTTGGAATTGGACACCACCTATGATGTCCGCCGTTGCCAGGAAAAAAGCCGACAACCTCATGTTATCATCATTTTGTGGCGCGGGGGTAAGCACAGTGACACGCGAAATTAGGAACACGCATGCCGTGTGTTCCTTGTTTCGTCCTTGTTCCTTGTTTCGCTATTGACGTCGTGTGTCATTTTAAGGATACCAACAGATACAAAATCACCCCAAAGACAACAAGTGTTGCAATTTCATAAATTTATGCAATGTAACTGTTTCTTATATATGCGTAAAGCACCACGTTCACGCGAACGAATGTCACAAAAGCGGAACGTAGCAAAAATGCTGCTACGGTATTCACATTATTGACGGGAAGAAAGGATTTCACCGTGACAATTGATTACATTCCCTTTGTAATGGGTGCCCTTCAGAACTTTCGATTACTTAGTCTAGTTTTCTCTCCATGGTTTCGTAGGCCCACTCTACAACCATGCCTGTTTGATGCTAAAAAAGAACCGAAGAAATATTGAAAAGACAAGCGATCTTTTTATAATAGCAACCCTGGTGGTGTTACAAGAGTGAACTAGAACTTTTCTCACTGTAATGCTACCATCGCAAGTTGCCTTCATTTTTTCCTTAGCTCAATGAGACGAAAGCCATTTATTTTCAATACTTGGCCAATTTGCAATTCAGAGGCAACTGATAATGGTTTCTAGCAATATTGCGCAATATTTCTCAAGGCAAATTGGTCATGTGGCGCACATTCTTTGACGCTTCGTTTTGTGATTCCAATTTTCGTGCCGGAGGGGTGTGCTGCCTTAACAGCCTCCCGCAGTAATGTCACTATACAGGCCTTGTAGCTGCTAGCTCCTCCGCTACTGAGGTATTCAGGGCGACGAAGTGACGCAGAAATATTGAGTGGTAATTAAATAGGCAAATTACAACGGAGCAAGCTGGGCAGATTGTTATGAAACACTTTCCCTCTCAGGCACCACAATTTTTCAAAAACTAAACAAGCGGTGGCTATACCATTGAAAAATATTGCTCTGTGATGCTGCTTCTCCTGAGAGTGTGAGACAATAGAGAGTGCTGTCTCATCTCCAACTTCCGTTTGATCAGAATGTTCGAAGGTTCACGCACAGTTGTCGAGTTACACCCCTTTGCTTTAATGACATGCTGTGCTCTTTCGATCGTTCGTATGTGATGCGGAGTTCCTAACAAGATTTATGAACGGCTTTGACGCGGACCCCAGAGTAACTTAAGCGAAAAGTGAAAATTCATTTTTTTTAATTAAGCACACGTTATCTATCACTATCAACTTATGAGCTGAGCATGTATGAACGCATTCATGTACCATAAGTACAAGCAAGTTATTCGTTTTATACAATTTATCGTAACAGGAAGCAGCATGTTGAAGTGGAAGCACAACTTATTGTTAACTGTCTTTCCCATCAGTGCGTTCTTCAGTTACTACGAATCTACAAGCAAGTGTTATGAAAAAGGTCCATATCCACCGTACCATATTTCGACACGGTTATTTGGTTATGTGGGAACGCAAGGATTTTCATACAGCATTCAGTATCATCCCGTATGATTACAGACAAAGGGCAGACAGAATTTTTTGATATGTAAAAAGTTTCTGAGTCATGGTTTTTTTATTCCTGCTTTTTATTTCTGGGTTTTATAGTTAGGCTAGGTGTAAGGTCAACAAGCAACTTGTTTACGCGACGCCCGGCAATCTCATTAGTTAAGAAAAGCACTAGTTGGTCAGAAGTATGACGAAATATAAAACGAAAGACCGCTTGAAATTTGCCAGATGAGAAAGAAGTGCAGTTCCAAATGATATTTCTCTGCGCACCTGCAGGTATTATTTCTTTCTGGAGCGCCAAATAACACTACATATAACTTGAGCGCAGGCGGGTTAGAAATATACCTCACAAGACATGGCGGTAGTGTATTGCCGCGATGGCTTCAATCTTACGCCTTGAAGTCAGACACATACCTAATTCGTCAGAGCTCTCAATCGGGTACCTTAGTCACGGTAGCTTATATATACGAATATTTTTAGTGTGCTTGAAGTTTATCAGATATATTCAGTGCTCTCCTCGAAGGTCAAACTGACGCCCAGTCAGCAGAGACGTAAAATTTCATGAAATTTTGAGGCCCGTGAAAAAAAAAAAGGCTGCTTTCTTTCACGTTTCGTTTTTCAGAAAAATACGAAAAATTGAACGAAAGACGATTGCGCACAGAGCTATGAAAACTCGACACATTAATTTCTCTAACACTGAAAAGAATATAATTATTACAATATTGCATCACAAAAGTACCATCGAAGCTTTCCGGTTCAAAATATGGGCACGAGTTCACATCAAGACATTCATTTCACATCAAAGCGTCAAGACTGACATTTGTACCAATCTGTGTCCGATTCATTTCCACTTGACGCGTCAATGCATCGCTGTGCAGTGGGCGAAGCCTTCCGGACGTTGAGGTTTGCGTGCACGTACATAAGTTTTTGCACACGATCCCCTGCGAGCCTGTTGCGTAGCTTGGAGCACACATTTCCAAACTCAGAATACTTTCTTTCTCACGCCGCGGAATAAGGTAGAAACGGCAGTATGTGACAGATGAGGGGGCGGGAGGATTGGTTGAAGCAAAGTACTCGCCACCATGTGGACGTATACAGCTGCTTCGCAGACTCCCAAACTTATTCTTTTGACCAAACTTTTAGTTACTTCGAAAGGGAGTCGCATCGCAATAGAATAATTCTGTGGTAAAGCTCTGTTTCTTTTTTCTTTTTTTCAATTTCATTCTGACTAAAAAAAAAAGTTGTTTTCCAAAATATGAATGTCTTTTTTTAACCGCGCACATTTCTACCTGTCAATTGCATTTTTTTTTTATTTTTACACTTCGTGATGTTTTACCTTCTGCCACGAAATGTTTCGTGACTGATTAGTCGAGCAGGCTGGTCCACATGCTCACGATTGCGTAAAGCTCAGCTGGCGCACAACTCATGGTCACACACTTAGGCTTTATTTAAAGTGAAGGTTTCTTGTCCAATACCCTTCCCCTCTCATGTCCGTTACGTGAATTTTCTTTTTTACTTCACTGAAAAATGGCGCAACTTTTTCCCAAGGGAAGGGCTAGAAAAATGAGCTTTGAACCAACGGTGACCCAAAGGCCTGTTTAACTTTTACACCAATGCACCACTTCGCAGGCATCAATGTTTGCCAGTGTGCAACAAAAGCAATTCAATTATATTCTTTTCAGTTCCTGTGCATGGTAAAGCATTGCAAGCTGTCTAACAATATAGTCAAGCTGTTAATTATAGCTGAGGAGGAGCAGTTGCTTGGCTAGTATTGTTCTAAAGGCAGCGCAGTTGTTGAACCACGTCCGAACCGTGAATTACAAATCAGCGCTCGCGTTTGGTATGTTCACCCATATATGCAGAAGTGCGCTGCCTTTAGGACAATAATCTTAAGTATAACGCCCGTGTGTATTTTCTTTAAAGATCTTGAATGGCGTCAATGCTTGCCTTGATTCCTCGCCGTTTGCTGGATGTAGAGCTTTCGGCGATTGTAAAATACTCAATTTATCAAATAACTTCTAGCTCAGCTCACAAACCTTGAATCTCGTGGGATTCCATGGAGACCGGACTGGTCCGGGCTGCTAGGCCACTGAACGACCGGTGCCGGAGACGAACTGAAAGTAACGGACAATTATATTAACGAAAAGCGTTCAGTTCCTGAAAGCATCCACCTACCGCTGGTTCATAAGGCAACATAACCATTTCATATCTTGATTCTCACTTCAACTTTAATGCAATTATCTCATTTACATTGTAACCGCATAATTTATGTCCCTATAGTAACCGGTTTCCGGACATCATCATCGCCAATGAGCAGCCTGGTCAAAAGCGTGGCAGTTTGGGCGAGTTGGTATGTCATGACACTTTTAGGCTTGTAGCGCAGCTCAGAAAGAGCAAAAAGGGAAGTGGAAGGGGTAATGAAAGGAAACGGAGAACAGAGTGAGCGCTGTTCTCCGTTACCTTTCATTACCCCTTCCACTTTCCTTTTTGCTCTTTCTGAGCTGCGCTACCAGCCTAAAAAAGCCTGGTCATTACTTTCTCTCTGATTTGTATGATCTTCCCGGGTCAGTTTTAATGAATCCACTACTGCAGTTGAAGTGCAAATGGACAATGGTAGACAGGCTGTATTTTTGCTGCACGTCGTTAAAATGTGCTTGCAGAGTTCACCCTCTTTTACTTCTACAGATTGCATAATGTCATAGTGCACAGAAATGTGAGTCAACAGTCTTTGCATAATGTCATAGTACACAGAAATATGAGTCAACAGTCTTCGAAGAGGGCGAAATAGTTTTTAGCAAATGGAAATGCAAGAAATAGTTTACTTGTACATGATGTACAAATGAATTGCGCTGCTTTAGTAATGTGCCGCTACAGACGGACGTCCTTAAAACAGCATTATAACCAAGAACACAGAAAGAGACACGAATGAAAAGAACAAGAAGCTGAACTTCATATGATGTTTTCATTTATGTCATGGCCCCTTTCTATAGTTTTTTTTTCTTTTTTTACATTATCTAGAGACGCATAAGAGTGTTTTGGTGTGCTCGTGAGTGTACAGCGTGAAGGTTAAACGTGGACTACACAAGAGGCAAGGACAGGGGCTGACTAGCAAGAGCAATTTTATTAATATTTGCACCTAACTTATACAAGGAAGTGAAATGGTTATCCGAAGTCTGTTGCCTAAACGCGACGATATTGCCTCATTTCTTGATGACTGCAGTTCAGATATTCTTGTTCTTACTGAAACATGGCTACACTCTGAAATAACAGATAATGAAATATTTCCACATGATAGCACATTTAACATTTTAAGGTGTGATCGGACCGGAAAGAGAGGTGGTGGCGTACTCCTTGGTATCAAAAGAACAGTTACCTCACAAGTTATTAATGTAGATTCCAGTATTGAGATAGTATGGGCTGAATGTCAAACCTACAGAAACAAGCTACTGATAGGATGTTGTTATCGTCCTCCCGATACAAACCAGTACTTTCTTGTCGAACTGCGCAATAGTATTTCTAAAGCCCTTGAGCTCTGTCAGGCTGACATCGTCTATGTTTTTGGCGACTTTAATTTTCCTTTGATCGACTGGAATAACCTATCATCCTCTTGTCATACGTCAATGGAGTTAATTTCTTTAATGTTAGATTTCAATTTATTCCAAATAATTACGCAGCCCACCCGTGGCACTAACATTTTAGATTTAGTTTTCACTAACGCCCCTGAAACAATTGGTGAAGTTGTTTGCTTAGACGGTTTCAGTGATCACAAGCTACTACAACTTACTCTTAACATTCCCTTGAAATATGCAGGCGTCTCAAAGAAAACCATCCGTGATTACAACAGGGGAGACTATGGCAGTATCAACAAAGAACTTGAGACTTTTCTTTCTGACACCTTTTTAGCTTCGTTTTCTGCTAGGGCAGTCAACGAAAACTGGCTTCTCTTTAAAGAAAAGCTGTGTGCTTTAGTGGAAACGTATATCCCCCAAATCAGAATAACAGGCGATAGACGGAACCCTTGGTTCACGAAGTACTTTCGACGGCTCAGAAACAAGAAGAAAAGGCTATACGCAACCGCAAAGCGTACAAACTCACCCGTGGTATGGGATAAATATAGCTCATTTTTGAAAGTTTACTGTTCATCTTTAAGAGAGGCTAAAGAAATATACTACTCTCAAGATCTACATTCACTACTTAAAAACAACCCCCAAAAATTCTGGCAGGTGATTTCACCCAATAGTGGCTCGCATCACATTTCACTAAGTGATGGGAATCAAGCTCCAATCAGTGACAAGGAATGCCCAGTCGTCTTTAATGAATTTTTTTCATCCATATTCACAATAGAAGACCATTCTAATCTGCCGGAAGTCACTGATCAAGATTACCAGTACATGCAATCCATAGATGTAACAGAGGATGGTATCGCAGGTCTCATAAATAACCTTAAGTTGACTACTTCTTCGGGTGTCGATAATATTAACTCAAAAATTTTAAAGAATACAGTCACGCTATCTAGCAAATTTTTATGCAATATTTTCCGCCAGTCGTTATCATCAGGCCAGCTTCCCTTAGACTGGAAAATAGCAAAAGTGATACCAGTCAACAAAAGTGGTAGCAAGAATTCCCCAGAAAACTATCGGCCAATATCATTGACAAGTATTTGCTGGAAAATGCTTGAACATATCATTGCATCTCACATATATCATCATTTGGAATCAAATATTTTTTTCTTTATTAACCAACCTGGGTTTAGGAAAGGTTTGTCATGTGAGACGCAGTTACTAGAATTCACTACAGACTTGCATTTTAACATGGACCATAATCTTCAAACAGATTGCTTTTTTCTCGACTTCTCCAAAGCCTTCGACCGTGTGGCTCACTGCCGTTTAATTTCCAAGTTATCCGTTCTCAAATTAGACTGCTTAACGCTCTCCTGGATTCGTAACTTCCTAACAAATCGTCAGCAATTTACAGTCGTTAATAATTTTACGTCACCCCTTGCATATGTCAGTTCCGGTGTACCGCAGGGTAGCGTACTAGGACCCATGCTTTTTCTTATTTACATCAATGATCTGCCCAATAACATCTCATCCTGCATGCGTGTTTTTGCCGACGATTGTATATTATATCGACCAATTCGCAGCCTTGATGACCATCGCATTCTTCAAGAGGACCTTCATCTCGTTACCAAATGGTGTGAAGACTGGCAAATGAAACTTAACTCGTCTAAATGCCAACTAATGACATTCACGCGAAAAACATCAACTCATAGGTTTTCCTATTATATAAACTCAAATATAGTATCTCGGGCATCAGCATATAAATACCTAGGCGTAAATCTTACACCGAGCCTTTCCTGGTCCTTTCACATTTCAAACATATGCGCAAACGCTTCTAAATCTCTTGGGTATATTCGTCGCAACTTGCGTAATTGCCCGTCTAACATTCGTAAATTAGCATTCATATCATTTGTACGCCCTCAGCTTGAGTTCGCGTCCCCTATATGGTCTCCCTACCATGAATACTTAATCCGCATGTTAGAAGCCATCCAAAACCGAGCTAGTCGATTTATATCCCGAAATTACAGCTACCAGTCAAGCATTACCCAAATAAAACTCGACCTTTCCCTTCAATCACTGAGTAGCCGACGTGACATAGCACTCCTGTCCTTGCTCCATCAATATGTTTACCAAATCAAGCCATCAAACTTGCCACTGGAACGCGCGTCTTGCACATCACGACGACTTTATAATGATTTAAGTCTCACTCGCATTTATGGCAACACTAACGCATTTAACTTCTCGGCTTTACCACGAGCGATTCGGTTATGGATTTCGCTTCCTAATAGCACTGTCGCTCAAATGAGCAATGATAAATTCAGACAACTACTAAACCTACAGTCATCATAACAAATATATTCATCTGTACATATGTCATGTCACATAATACGTCACTTTTTTTCTTCTTGTTATTGTTGTTTCAATTTTGTTTGCTTTGTGTACTCGCGCTATGTATGTTATTTTGCTCGAGTGTTACAGCGCTTTTTATGTTAGGGTGAATTGTACTTTTCATTCCTTTCCAGATAACTCTTTGTATTGATTTAGCGTTTTTTTTTTTTTTTTACACTGTTTTGGAAGCATGTGATCATTACAAACATTTATAGCTCTCACATTTTTTAGTGCTCATAGATCTGTTTTCTCTTGTCATTTGTTCAATGGCGCCCCCCTTACTCGATGCTCCCCTTGGGGCCTGTAAGGTACTTTGAAATAAATAAATAAATAAATAAATAAATAAATACAAGAACAAGTGAAGATGGAAACCAGAAAAAAAAACCGGCAAGTAAGTAGCAAAAAAAATTATACAATGGAGAAAATACGAGAGGTAGACAAGGCTCTGTGTATATGATCTCGTGTTCGCCCCACACAAGCTGTGTCTGCTTTCAAAGAAGACGTGCTCTAACAAAAATCCCTAAGTGTCCTGCAAGGTCAGACACAGGACTATGTTGACTGTACACAGAACGGTGTGAACAAAATTCGTCTTTCATGCGACGCTTGTAACGTGGGGCAGACTGGCCGATGCTCTAATAAGTGCTTGCGAGAACAAGCTTGCATGGTGGGCAACGGCAAAAAAGGCTTTTTGGCACAGCATACTAAGCACACGTGGCTATGCTGCTTGGTTCGAAAGAACCTCACAACCGGTATGGTCGAACTCCCATCGTAACTGAAGTGGGGCAAATGACGCGTGAACAAAGCGCATGCGTCAGCAAGCCATCCATTGCGCTATCAGATATAGAGCTAGAGTTTTCGCAAAACGTATGCATACGGTAGGAGCACGTGATGCTACTTTACTCTGCTTTGTGTATGTTTTCTTTGTTCTGCTTCTCCCTTGTTCTTTTCTTTGCTTCTCACTTGTAGGTTTTCCTGGCTTCCGTTTTCGCTACTTCTTGTTTTTCAGACAGCTCTTCCAACCCCTTGTAAAAGTTATGCGCACTGGCAATAAAGCTTCATTTGGTAGTCAGCGCGTGTCCTCGCCACTTGGTTCGTTCGCGTTTAACCTTCGTGCTGTACACTCACAGTTACGAATCCCCAACTTGCCCGGTAAGCCAACCTGCTTCGCCATGTACTCGATGAAACCCATATTGATTTACTTCGGTTTTTGTGCCGGTCGTCGGTCGTCCATCTTGGCTATCTTATTTTATTTTTTTCCCTTCTAACGGCGCATTCCGGCGTTGTCAAGCAAAGCTGTTGTGCAGGCTTCCTGCATTGCTGGCGCGACTCGGAACCTTATTTTAATGATGTTCGCAAATTGCCAATGGCGATAGCTCATTGGACTGAGTGTATACACCACGAGCTGCAGCAAAGATCTCTTGTCTGGGTTTTATGGCACCGGCCGTAGTGAAGCGATCGTTCCATGGCAATAAAAATAAAGCATTATTAGTTGCCAAAATTCTTTTCGCCGAAAGCTGTGTCTGAATGAAATAATTTTCCATCGCTTTTTATAATGCCACCGTAAGCATTTGAAAGGCATGCTTTCGTGACTTCCGGTCAATATGGTTGAAAAAGATTAGTACATTTGTGCTATTCAGTTCTTTGCCTGAAGTAACTGCATTTATATGGGATTTAGCTGCCATATATGTGCCACGAGCTGGTGGACTAGGCAGAAGAACAAAATGAAACAAATAAAACGATACTATGGTTGGGACCGAATGCGCAGGTCTGTTCAATTTCTTTTTCTGTGCATAATTTGTGCGTAACTCTCTGGAAAAACGGGTTAGAAATGTCATTGTGCGTTCCTCGTTCGAACGTGACTCCACATCAGAGAGCGTAAAGTGCATTAGTATTCTGCGACAGCATGTCTGAAGGTTCATGGCCGAGAGTAAGTGAAGTGTAGCAATGGATTTTATTGCAAGTTATGGCCACGATTTCGCAGCGTATGCAAATTGCAGTTACTGGCCACGATTAGTTCCCCGCGTTCTCCGGAATTCGTTTCGATGGAATTGCGCGTATTACTAAATCAAGAATTGCAATGTCTTTCTTTTTATGAAAGCAAAGCAAGCGTTGCCTTCTCGCCTTCGATTCAACATTGCAGCAAGCGCTAAGCCCGTCGCGCTCTTCGATTCGAAGCAGTACAACGATCGGTTGTGCACGAGCTCTCGGCACTCTCGCCTCCACTGTATGGTCGAAAGTGCAGGTAATGCACGCGGCCGCGCAAACACTTTGTAGCAGGTGACTCGACACTGCGCCTCCTGATTCGTGGCATGGGGACGGCACTGTTTACAGCATTTCTTTCATAAAAGAAACAAAATGGCACTTTCGCCCGAAGGGCGATTCATTCAAAGCGATAGCTTGGTTTAGCGTTGTGTTTAACTCCTTCCAAGGATGATGAACAATAGGTGGGGTGAGTTGACTTAGCGCGACGTCTTGGCGCACCTTAACGACGTAGCACGCGAGCGAGCTACCAGCTACCGCTACGGGTTGCCTCGCAACAGTGGCGTGTGATGGGGAGTGCCGCCGGCGGTGTTGCAGGTATCGCTCGCCGATCGCTCATGAGATGCACACTAGCGTTTTCAGCAGCAACACCAGTGAGTGGACGCACAATGCTCCTGTCGCAACGGCGGCAGTGAAATCGAAGCCCTGGCTTCGTCGCAGCGCCGATTGAAGGGACCGTGCCAGTGTGTGCCAGAGGGCTGCTACGACTTGCCTAATTGGCCCATAATGTTGCCGGTATAGTATTTGACGATCTGGCGTGGTTCAGCGATATACAGAATAGTACCCCTTTTCACCTTCCACGCACAGTCCACGCATGCGCCTGATACCGTGACAGCAAGGTGGCGGCGGTGCCGACAGTGCGAACACGCCTGGAGTGTTTGCATGATTGCTATCGCAATAAATCGGTCGTTATCACTGCTCGCTGTAATTAGCAAAAGTAGGTAGGACATAAAGAAAGGCTGGACGAATAAAAGCACAGAACACGTTCCTCTATTCGCATTCGTAGTTTTCTAGCGCTAATTACGTCTGACAGTTATTTAAACCCAACTAGCGCAACAGTTCGTTCATTCTGCCTAGTTTTTAGGAAGAAAATGAGCCCATGTTCACAACTTGGCAAAGCTGGCAGGACAGGCTTCTAAACAGCGATAGTATGATAAATTGCTTTCTCTATGGCGTTGTTTTGCGTGCTTCATTTTCTGATAAGCAAATCCCTAAAAACAATTACTTCTAGGTTTTGACGTGCCAAACATCTAATTATGAGGCATGCTATATTATGGGGCGATAGAATAATTTTGACCAACTCGCGTAGTTTAACATGCACCGCACCCACGTTACTAGAGAGTTTCTTGCGTTCCCCTGGCATTGGAATGCCACCACTGTGGCCGAGATTGAACCGGCAGCCTCGAGCTCACCAGCGCAGAGCCATAGCCACTGGGTTATCGCCGCGGGTACTAGCGATTTAAGCGAACAAATTGTTGCCGCCGTACTACCACCACATGGGCTGAAGCAACAACGAAATGTAAATGGGCTTCGCATTCCGTCGTGAGAGAGACACTATGTCCAAGTTCCCCGCCATTAAGAAGCAGAAGAGTAACCAAATTACCACCGAGCAAGTAGCCCGGCAACTTGAAGGAGTAGACCACTCCCTCACGAACGTCGAATAAAATTTGCTGGCTGTTTCTGTTGCAGGACATTAATAATGTGCTGGGCCAGGTGGGATGCGTATACGACAGAGGCCCTGGGACTACGACAGAACCGTCGGACGGGGCTATATAGTTCCCATGGGAGTTA
This sequence comes from Dermacentor andersoni, assembly GCF_023375885.2. Lineage (NCBI taxonomy): Eukaryota > Metazoa > Arthropoda > Arachnida > Ixodida > Ixodidae > Dermacentor > Dermacentor andersoni. Next base: position 88,065,282 of record NC_092819.1, read on the forward strand.
TAAGTGTTATTTTGTCCTCTTCCTCTTAGCTGTAGACAACTGATCTCGCTTGCCGCTATACATTTATTCTAGATTTGCGCGCGACACGAGGCGTCCAGGTGCAACGTTGCACTCGCTTGACATGTGCTCGTGCAACCCCGTGCATGGTAGAGTTGAGAACTGGTGCACAAACAGCAGTTCATTCAAGACCTACAAGCTCGCTGCATTACTTCTGCGCACGCGCAGTACATTAGGCCAAGACCATGAAAGCGTCTGATAGCGTAACCAGTATTAGCGGCGAGAACTTGGAGTGGCGCCCTCTTGCGAGTGACGTCACGGCCAGGCCGCCGCTTGCTCCGGCTCGCTCGGCTGCCGCGCGCGCTCGTTCCCTTCGTGTAGGCTTGGGGTGTGGGTTGCTCGAGCCGTACTTATTGAAGGATATGTCGGCTTCTTTCTGCTGTCATGCCTGAACCACAGTCCCTTCTTCAAAAGCGCGTAAGTCGATAAAATCTTCGGCTTGGATATGACAAGCTGTGCAGCGTTGAAGGGGTCTACTGGTTTGGCAATGCATATATGCGCCGTGTCTGCCCATAAATATTGCGTAAAAAGAATGTCTACAAATTCAAAACGCGAAGTTGTTTATGATGCTCGGCTAAACACTTAACATTCCCTTCGTACTTAGCTATCAGAGACATTGCTTTTTACATGGAAGAAATATCTTGGTATTTGGTGTAAACATGTTATCCGTGTTAAAAAGACACTGCCCAGCGAAGCTGTCATCATGATTATTATTACTATGGCGAGTTGTTCTAGTCAAATATGGCCACTTTATTAATGCGTGAAAGAAAGAGCTAGGCGCGCACTGCGCATGGAGGTTTGCTGCAACTTTCACCGCTCACTCAAACACGCCCTCATAAAAGGAATTGCTGATGGCTGCCAACAGACGGCGCGTCGCGTAGAGTATTTACATAGTTGATTCACAAATGCCATCGTATCAATCACCTGAAGGAAAAGTTTCGTGGTTAAGATCGGGAGACAGTCAACTGCAAGCGATGAAATGTTTCATGGTGGCCCTCAGTAGCCTTTATCGACAATATGGCACACCCCTCACGCAACGGTAGCAACCGACTGCCGTTATGGCGAAGCACGCATTGCATGCAAAACCCATCAGTTCACTACAACTTCGAATTTAAACCATAAAGCGGTTTTTTACAGCGACAATTGGAATGCCTAAAGTATACTTGAGTTGCTACAGCGCAGCTTAAGGTGCCTAGATAAGGAAAGTTCAAGCACCTTCTGCCTCATCATGTCTCAATGCAGCGTTGTTTAATTATACAAACGAAGAACATAAAACATTATGGCAGTACATCAAAGAGAACGTCGCAAACCTTCGTAAGGAAGACACCACAATTTTTACAAATTTCACTTGATTTTTGACCCTCCACCGGAGAATTATATCTTCAATATGTGTCATACCACTAATTATTGATGCTTCGGCTTATTTCTGGCTGCATCCGTATGGTCCAAAAGGCATATTTCACTAAAACATTTAGGCCAAGCAGCCTGTGTCAGTTCGCCAAACATATTCGTCATGTTTATTCCTCAAGCAACTAACACCAGTAAATTGCTCAAGTGACCTTAACGTGTAGCACGGAAAAGCGAATATATATGGGTAAATTCCTTTTCGCATTCTGCAAACAGCTGTAAGCCTCACTTAGCCTTACTTCAAATTTGCGCGCTGAAAGTAAACACGTGAAGAACCACCTAATTTTGAGAAGCAGTGAAAGAAGCAAGTGGTGCTAATAGAATCTAAACTGCAGTGTTAGTTCAGTCCTCGTGTTACTGCCGAGCGTTTCGGTGAACAAATGCAAAAGTTCGATATTATACCATGAATACTCGTCGCGAGCAAACCTGTTTTATCGGATTAAAATCAAGTTAACTCTTGAAGTCATACATAGCCAGCGTTTGTGACATACTTGTTACACCGTGGAAGGTATGGTAACATAAGTGGATGTTTAGATGCTATGTTTTTGCGGTTGTGGATCCGCGCATGAAAAAAAAAAAATTCCGCCACCGTCTCGAAGACGTTCAAGTAACGAGAGTTAGGTGTTTGGTTTACTAGAATTGATATCAATGAGATTAAAGTTGGGCACACCAATGGAAATACGAGTTTGTACGTTTATTTTACCATATGATAAACACACTCACAAACATTTCACTTGTACATACTGCAACCAACTATTACACACATCACTGCTCAACATCTTCTTCACTGCCACCTTCATCAATTTCTTCACTTGATTGGTTAGACGAACTGTCTTATTCCATAACACCTTCGTCGTCATCCATGGATTCATATTCTTCCTCTCGGCTGTTCTTAATTAGCACAAACACCGTCCTGTGATCAGTAAAGTAGTTAGGTATGGAACTTATTCGATCCACGACGAATTCCGCCCGCCTTGCAATGAGGTCAAAGAAAACCAAGTCCAACACAGTTCCCCACTGGGTGATCGGTTCGTTAATGTCAGATTCTAGCTTCAGGCCAAACGTGTATTCCATTCTAGCGTGAAAAGTACTTTCATAGCGATTGAAATCATCTACGAGTAACGTAGGCAGACTTCCATGCATGGAATCTGAAAGCCGCACTTTACCGCCTTCATGCTTGCCGAGATAAAGATACTACAGGCCGAGCTTTGTGACGAAAGCCGCATTTAGTTTCGCACTTCGCAGGGGAGCCACCTCTTCCGTGGCGGTGGGCGAATAGCCTGCCAACGTCGTCGCATCTAACAGCGATCTCGACAACTCGAGCATCGCGAGCAGGATCCGGCTGCCGTTCTACGGAAGCAATATCGGAGCGAGTAGGCGCTCCTGTTCCCGCGCACACTGTAGCAAGGGCAAGTGGTTATCAAGAGAGGAAAACCGAGGTGTCTCACACTCTAACGGGCGCCTCAACCGCGGTATTGGGGGAAGGCAATTGAGAAAGAGAATGAGTAAAAGTAGAAGCGTAAAGCATTGCGGTGCATAGCCAGTGCAACGGCAGGGAAGATCGCCGATGGGAAAAGTCAATCTTCATCTAGCCCGGTTAATTGGCGTGTGTTTAGGAGCCACTGCGACAGATAGAGGAAAAACAATTGGGTTCGGGACCTTAGACGCGCCTTGGAGTGAGAATAATAATAGCAACTAAATCGAGCCATCCCAAGGGTTACGTTTTTCGACATTTAGTTCGCACACTTCGTATTTCAGCGGCTCTATTTCGAAGTCGTGGGTCGAGGTGCGTCCCTTCTTTAGCCTCTTTGGCTATATATATGCGCAACCACTGGCAGCTCGGGATGCCTTTCACTACGCGTCAGGATAGTTCAACACAAAACCACCTCTACCATTTCTTCTTTGTAGCTGCGTCCATTCGTTTCCTCTGGGAACAGCAAAAGCTGACGTGACAGGGGCAAGACAATATCTCAGCCGTCCCGGTATCGTCTCGTAACATCTGGCATGCCATTAACAAAAGTGGTGACATGTCCGTACTCGGGGTGAGTGAGTACCGGTCCCTTCGCTGATATTGCGTGGGCTACTTCTTTTTACTTCTGCTGCGTAGGACACTGCACGAATTTGTTTCGCAAGACGTCTTAGTTTCTTTCTTGCCATCGTCTGCTCACCGGATCTATACCCACAGTCCCTTGGGATGAGCGGCGTTGCAGAAACCACTAGATCGCGAAACTTCGAGCTTCGCAATAAATAATGTCTGAAGCGCTGCATTCGCCCGACTATGTACCATTGTCTACGCCACTATTATTGATGATGCCTGCTCGCTCGTTTAGCATGATAATACGAGAGGTGGATCTGACCACTGTGAACAAATTATAGATAATTCTTGCTATCACGCTATTGCTTCTGACCGCCGCTACACTTAAGCTGTGGCTATTGCTATATCTGCTCCACAGCCACCGTAGTCCTCCCTAAAGAAAGCAACCAAATCCCAATAACGAAGGGCGTCAGGTAGGGAGGTACGATCTCTCCAATGCTATTCACAACGTGTTTACAGGAGGTATTCAGAGACCTGGATTGGGAAAAATTGGGGATAATAGTTAATGGAGAATACCTTCATAACTTGCGATTCGCTGATGATATGGCCTTGCTTAGTAACTCAGGGGACCAATTGCAATGCATGCTCACTGACCTGGTCAGGCAGAGCAGAAGGGTGGGTCTAAAAATAATCTGCAGAAAACTAAGGTAATGTTTAACAGTCTCGGAAGAGAACAGCAGTTTACGATAGGTAGCGAGGCACTGGAAGTGGTAAGGCGGCGGCGCAGCAGCAGCAGCAGCAGCAGCAGCAGTAGCAGCAGCAGCTGTTGCAGCAACACGATTACCCGAGTGCCGAAAATTTACACCAGCAGCGAAGTAGAATAAACTTAGTTACAGCAATATTAGCAGCTTTCGTCCGTTTGAGCTGTGCGCCACCAGGTGGATGCACCATGCAGGCCGCTCCCGTTTACTCCCCGCCCCAACGCCCCAACCGCCTGCGCTTACCCGAATACCGGACGCGTTATACCTGTCTAATATATATATATAAAAACGACGTCTGTCGACAGTTGGCGAAAGATTTATAACATTATCTACCCACTAGCTACTCATAAGGTCTCGTACACCGCGAGAGTAACGTGGGTAACGTGACCGCTTTCGGCCGCCCCAACAACCCAAGGGCGCAAGTACACATAGCGGTCTGCGCATGCGCAGTACGGTCGCCCCTAGTTCTTGCGTACGCAAGCCGCTTGCGTCCCCTAAACTAAACCTCTCTACTGTCCATAGACAGCGCCACTGCCTACGCAATACGGCGACACCCGTGCAAGAAAAAGAAGGTCTATATGCTAAATCGCGATGGATTCATATGCAATGATGTTGCGCGTAAAACAGCATGCATAGCTGCACATCCACATTTAGCCAACCGGCTGGAAATGTTGAAGTCGAGAAAGAGTTACATTGTTCTAAGACACCAATAAAAAAAAACAAATCCGGCTCAATCTAATGAAACGTGAGAGTGGTATTTGTATTTGGAGACCTATTACCATGCAGTTGTGCAATATATCAAACCAATGCGAAGACCCAGCACACCGGACCTGCGTCTGTTCTTCCACCTTATTCGTCCCGTTATTCGTTTTTTTTTTTCCTTCCAGGTTGTGCGCTGTTTAGCTTAAGCAAGGCGTAAAGCTATCAAAGAAGGCATGACCCAGCTGCTTACAGGAACGACACTACTCCAATTGTCACGCGGACAACTGGGTGTCACCTGGCGTGCATCGTTCACCGTACTTCTCACATTGCACTGAGTATGCGCGTATCGCGCCTCCTTTTCCCTATACCGGCGTTTACATGGTTCATGAGACAGATGACTACATACTGCCTTCGCGCTTGCGAAATGCTATATAGCCCCCGGGGCAACACTCTGCTCACGTTCCTCCTGCAGTATATATATATATACTAAAGCTCTACTGTTCGTAAATGTGACCAGCCATGGCTGCTTCGTGGCTATGGCATTCGGCTGCTGAGCACGAAGCGGCCACGTTACAATGAGGGTGGAATGCAAGAGCGGCCGTGTACTTGGGCGAACGCTAGAGGGCACCAGGTGGTCAACTTTTTTCCTCAGCGTCCCCCCCCCCCCCCTACCAAATAGACTTGACTCATAGCTTGTGTATTATTTAGATACGTTCCAATATAACTGTTGTTTTTTTAGGGTAAAAGCGGCCATTACTTGGTTAAGAAACTGACAGCTGTTTCTTGGTACGAGCTAAGAAAGAAATGAATTGAAATGAACTGTCGTGTGACGCAACATAGTTTCCACGGTAATCAATAGTATGAGATGCGTGCAAGAGTTGAGGAATGAGGACAGTAGGAGTGCAATACGGGCTGACCTAATAACCTATTCATTGGTGTCTTAATTTTTGCAGTGGGAATCTAGTAGAAATGTGGAGATATCTCCCATAGAACCTATACTTGCAGTTCTTTTGTGGTTAGAAAGGTATTAAAGGGCAATAAATATTCTGACATATTCAAAGGGAAGTAATCAGAATGAATTGATATGTATTCCGAACAGCCAAACCATAAAATATTTGTCTTTCATTATTCTCGTATAAAATAAAGGTTTCATGACGTTCTGAGCGAGAAACCATATCGGAAACAGCGACCCGGTGCAAAAGAAAGGAAAGTTGCTCAAGTTGGTACGGTAACATATTTTTAGTTTATCGCGCGAAGGAAAGAGACGAAGACTAGAAGCATACAGGACGAGCGCTCGTACTGTCTGCTTCTAGTCTTCGTCTGTGTCTCTTCACAATATATACTAAATAAATATGTTACATTAACCTAATGTGTGATTAGCATTGTTAATAATCTGACGAGGTCGAACGTTTCACGACAAATTAGTTGCAAGTTAGACACTAAGGTACTCGTATTAAATTAAGATCCAATGTTACATTCTTTATGGAAAACAATCTAGCTGAAAGGCAATGTTAATTAGGATTGAATGTGGTGCTTCTCTCTCAGGTCATTACAGGTCCTCAAAGCGCGCCCCTAATCAATTCCTCTCCTACGGACTCAACACCGTTTGGCAAATGTAGTAATTAAACTGCTCCCGAAGACCTTAGCGGCGATTTCTCCACTTCCAATACTCTAGGGTGTAATTTAGGCGTCTGCTCACAGACAATGGAGTGGCGTGGTGAATAGGCAGATAATTGCTGCCGTAGAATTATTACCTTGGCAGCGTGCCAAGTGTGTTGGGGTACAATGCCTTGTTTAAATTCCAGGTTATTTTGTGTGGAAAAAGAAATCGCCGACTCTCTTACCCCCTTCACAAAGTCCTTTACTGATTGGAGAAATATAAAACCTAAACAGCTAATTTTTTTATCCTCTAGGAGGATTAGAGAATAAAACTTGCAAAATTCGGCATTCCCTTAAAGAAGGAATACAGTTGTCATCATAGTGTTGGTTTACCTCCACCCGTCCCCGTCCCCGCCCACCCGCACACGCGCGCGCACACACACACGCACACTCATCCGCGAAAAAAAAAACGCGTTTCTTTATGGCTGACTGTTCCGCTTGCAGTTATGTCTCTTGGGCTGCGGGACTTTTGGGAATGAAGAAGTACGAATTCTCGTTGAAGGTGAAGGTGAAAGTTTAACTGTGCGAAAGACTAAGCACAACAGGAGAAGGCGACACAAATTATTACAGACAAGCGGCGACCCCATGATTGCGACTGCATTTTTCTTCTAGACATGGACACCTAGAAATGGCTTGTCTTTTTCAATTAGTGGCAGAGTCGCCATGCTGACGCAGGCATGCGCCATTCGGTTTAGATATTTATGTTGCTTCGAAGATTACTCCAGTCCGTTGTCAAAGGAGCGGCTAAGCATGCCTGTATTGTATTACAAAATAAACAAGCAATAAAGTTCGAAGACGTCCTCGACGATGATTGTAAACGTGAACATGCCTCCCCCTCCCCCCCCAGCTTTCGCCTCGTTTCCCCCTCCGCAATTGGTCAGCTCCGGTTCGGAGAATCTCTGCGACCAGCCGAAGATGTAAAAAAAAAAAATCGGTTGGAAAAATAAATGTACCAGTAAACATTGGCTTTGTCGCACAACAGTACGTAGAATTAAACGGTGAATTAAATTAAGAGAATTAAAACGGTGCCGCCACTGCCTCATATATATATATATATATATATATATATATATTGCTTGCTCAAGAAATGAAGTTTTGGGACAGACCTCGTACGTCAGAATACGTCCGAGTAGACGACTACTGCCCCCGGTTACTGGGCTAGCTGGTTCGCACTTATTTATGGTAGAAAAAGTGCGAAACCATACGAAGAAAATACCGGACAGCTGAGAGCTCCTGTTAGTGCGTGGCTCGTTGTAGAGGTGACATGTGCGATTAACACAAAAAAGCTCCATAAGAAAGAAGAAAGGCTGCAGAATACCAAGACCAAGAGCAACAAAAAGCAGTGCCTGCTAGAGAACAAATGCATATAACCTAATAATATTTCTGGCTGAACTACTCAGCTCATACTTATTATGTCGGAAAAGAAGCGTAACCATGTGGCGGAATGATCAGACAGGAAGAAGAGACCTTCCTATCCGGCTGCTTCTCCCATTCCTATCCGGTCATTTCTTTGTACGGTTTCGCGTCTTTTCCGGAATAACGAGTGCAGCTCGCCCTGTTATTTGACTATCCATGTCCAGAGAAAGTGCTCGTGTAGAAATCGACCGAATTGAGCTGGAACATTATTTCTAGGCATTTTTCTTTTTGCTAACACAGCGGTTAGGAAGATAACACGTGTTCACCTCAAAACGAGCTAAAAGGGCACTCACGCTTTAGGTTGGGTCGTGGTCGTTGCTTCGGTCGGCGTCGTTATCACTAGCGCACTAGTGTCCATACCCGCGAACTCGGCGCTGAGGAGTCCTGTCCGGCTGGAGCTCACGGGCGTGTGAGCGCCATTGCCTTCGAGTCGCTTCTTTTTGTCCCGCTTTCTCTTCTTCTTCTGAGCCTTTCTCTCGGCTTCTGGGTCGACATTCCAGGAGGCAACATTGGTATTCGGAGGAAGGTTGCCGAGAGAACAGATGTTTATCTTCGTCACCAGGCCGGCCTGCATCGGAGGGTCCCGCGAAATATTCTACTGTTATCTTTTGGTAGCCATGAGGGACGAGCCTAAAAAAAAAGCTGTAAAATATAATTTCGTGTGTTAAGCAGCATCGAGAAAACCCGCAGGCGGGCAAGAAACTACACTGTACGTTTGCCTATCACGTGTGTTTTTGCCAGAGAAAGCAGTGTTAGCTGAATAAAGCTATTATCATCGATGTTCCGAGCAGGAAAATTAGACACATTCTTAAGGCCATGGGCACACGGCGGATTTGAGAGCGTAGAAGCAATGAGCGGTACATAAGTCTTGACTTCACTGCATAAAATAGCTTATCGCCATCATGGAGTTGCAGGTGCCCAGGCGAAAACATGTCGCAGACGTATTGAGCGTTCATGGTTAGACACCTGCACAGTTAGCAGCAGCTTTGAGTTTGAAATTTACAATTACAGGGCATGTAAATGCAGGCACCAAAATCCCACGCAAGTGCATTCATTCAAACGGATTACGAAATGCGGGTAGTGAAGTAACGAACAAGCTTGCGGTAGACACAGCATATACATGTAGTACAGACTAGGAGTCGTAAACACATGCGCCCAGACGCGTGCAAGTAACACGGAACACATATTCGAATTTATTTTCTCTGTAAAAGTGATGCCGTAGACACAGCGATCTAAAATAAATAAGGCAAACGATAACGTAGGTAGCCGAATAAATCTTTCTGGGCAACATGAGGGCCACTGTTTGCATATGTAATGGGTAACAAATGTTAGTTACAACTTCATAGGTGTAAATGAATCCTGGAGTGATCGCGCTCACAGGCAGCGATTCCATGACAAGATCAACAAACTTGTTTCTTTTTCATGATTATGTTGCGCTGAGTTTTACGCTGGCAAAAAAATATAAAAAGAGGAAACAAGGACATAAACGTACCTTCGTTCGTCTGTGTTCTTGTTCCATTTTTGTCTCTCTCTCTCTCTCTCACACACACACGCACGCACATCAGTGAGGAGCTTTGCGCCGATCTTCACTCTCTTGCATGCGTAATTATGCGAACGACAATTAAAATTTGGAGTCGGATATCTCGGAGCACAGACACGCTAGAATAATTCTTCCAGCTCATACTGTGTAAAAACACGACTGCCTCTAACTTTTCAATCGAAACATCAAACTGCAATCCAAACTGCAGTCAGCAAACAGTTCATTATTCCATTTGAAGTAATTGGGCTGATGACAGCGATAATTATCATCTCACTTTGTGTCCCCCTGGCCACATAAATTATATGCACAGGTAGTCTTCGCGTGGCTCCCAGTGCCTAACGTTAAGAAAACCATAAAGCTTAACTTTTAACACCCGATATATATAAAAGGTCTTATAAAAATATCCGTGAAGTGGCTCACATGACTCTTGCATGCGGACCAATTAAATCCACCTCTGTTCTTCGTAAGAACAACAAGCTTCCTACATAAAAACTGTTCACCTAATGTCGGGTCACAGGCATCTCTAAGGCACATCAATATTTTTTTTGTGATCGTGATTTATATTTACCGGATTATTTGGTTAACTTTATTTTCTTTGGTTTAGCCAACCATGTGGCAGTGGGTGTGATTGTCCGTTCATGGCCAATACTCCAATATGGGAATGTTCCACTATAATGGCTATGCATAAAATTCATCGAACCAAATCAAACCAAACCGTTATTTGTAGAGCATCAAGTAGATACCAGTGAGGCCTATTTATTAATCAATAAACAAAGCTTCCCTTCACATAGATTCCAGTATGTACGTTTTGTCTGCATATTTTTGTTATTACACTTTATTACTAACTTTCACAGTTTACCAAGCACGACAAAGTGCCTATTGTGGGGTTGCAAGTGTAATCATTGCGAAGTGTCATTTATAACGTGATATGTTGTTTGAAAATCATCTACGTGAAAAATAACAAAGCCGTTTAAATGCCAGAATGGAGACATTTAGACAAATCCACGTACAAATAATCATTGCCGTGCTGGCTGAAACAACATGCTTTGAGCCAGCGCCAGCGTTCCCTCAGGTAATTTTGTAGGAAACTCCTTGTAACAGAAAGTAAACTGTTTTTTGCTAGGCCCGTTGATAGCGGCTTTCGAAAGCGTATATTCAGCTGTTATGCACTTCTTTCTAGCCATGATTAGTCGCCACAGAGGCGGAAAAGCTGGCCTGGAAGAAAATAGATAATTTCATGAATCTATTTAGGTAGTAGAATGTACAAACACGTGGTGAGAAAGTAGCTTATTAGGTGCTTTTGCTGATTCTCTAAAAGCTCGATCTCCTCGAGAAGCGAGTCTCGTGCTTCGAAATGATTTTGAACACGTGCGCTGTCACTGGCTGCGAAGCACGGGCACCGGGAGCGGGCGTGCTGCTTGGCAGTGGATCGATGAAAGAAGGGCACTGTTTTCGAGTTGCAGATGTCTTGCGTCGCTGCTCGCGACCGTGCTAAAGTATTGACAGCACTCATCTTTTTTCGCGAGAGGTACTATTCAAATATTACTTTCGTTTCATTTTCTTTACTTTCTTTTTTGGTTTGCCGGATAACTAGTGAATGAATTTCTTTTTATTTCTCTCTCTTTCGCTCTTCGTAGCCGGAGACAGGCAGACCGAGCGGACCGGCCAGACCGGCTTGCGGGCGAGCCCAAAGTGCCAGTCGCGCTCCTTCTCTGACGTCATGCCGCATGGCGAACAAGGCCCGCTGGCATACGGCTCAAGACGTATGTGCAAACTAATGATTCGGAACTGTTTTCCAGTAGACGATATGCGGAATTCCGTAGGTGGGCTTTTCCACATAGCTAAGTTACCCTAACCAAGATGACCGCGTTCCGGCTAGTAACACTGCTAAACCTGAGACACGCATTTTCATAGCTTGGATGGCGCGAGGGAGGGAAGACAAAAAGAATGGTGTCTGCAGCCGACATGTTTACACCTTAATTGCGATTCTAACCCGAGCTCCACCATTGTGGTTAGGTTGAACAAAATGTGTGGAGAAGCGCACTGACAGTTTATTTTATTACGTGTTGCTCCGCCTGTTCGATTCTTTGTTCTAGGGGTAACAATCGTGCTTTCGGTGATTTCTTGTATTACATTGTCCTGCTAGTTTTTTGGTAACAAATGAACGGAGATATTAACACTTCAAGTTACCGAGATAAACCCGTTCAGAAGCGGGCATGTAGTGTCGGTTAGGCTTCGCCGGCATAACTATAGCGCCCTCACGGGTGCTAACTTGCCAGCACGAAAGTTCCTCCCGTCTTCATCATCGTTCACTATACCCATACTTTCTTAATGCCGTCTCAACATAAGGTCCATTAAGCAAGTGGGATATGCTTGCAAAAGAGGCTCCTTGCCCCTGCTACTACAGTACATAACACTCTTAAATCTCGCTCCGCACTAGTTTCACATACTGTAACATATCAAGCTCCTTCCACATAGGTTCCTGCTAGTAGGTAAAACATATACATTTTTCAATAATGTTATGCTGACGTAGAGGAACGTACGTAGCAATAGAAAAATAAAAAGGTAAGTTTGTTATTACGCTGATCGCTATCATGAGCGGCGGGCCCTCCGACGCCTCCCGCGTATAGCGCTACAGCGACTAACTTGTGTGGCAGCTCGAACATACCTATATATGTGACACCGCTTGCTGCAGACTACGGCCGACAACAGCGTGCGCAATGTTATTGTTGGCTTGCGTCGTAGCGTTTCGTCATAAAGTTACTAGAGGAAACTTTGGCGCTTCGATCGATTAGCTATAACCTGTGAATTATTAGCACAATATTTTTCTCATCATCATGCCTGTGCGTCGCTTCAAATATTCTTGCGGCTTCACTGAATGCGCTTTATCTCCCTTTATTGGCGTAAATTAACAAGCAGTTTTGTCATGTTAAACGCAGCATGTAATAGGGCTGTGCGATCACGCCGAATTACTGCCAATTGTTACAGCTGTAAGGCAATATTTGGTTGGAAAAGAACAATTTGCAATGTCGCAAGGCCGTTTGAAGCCAGTAGCATGAAGTTTACGCAAGTTCATGTACTAACCATCATTCACATATAGTGGCAGAACCACCGTGCCTGCTGCTCCCATAGACACTGGCGCCAGAATTCTCTCTAGTGAATTTTGCACGAAGCACTACTGCTTGCGTGGTAATAGAGCCGACCGCGGTACATCGCAACCTTTCACCTGTGCCTTATCACATGCATCGTGCTTCCTTCTCTATTGGGAAAAAAAACTCGCTTAGTAGCCGTGACGTCTTGACGCTATAAATCAACCTCGAGTCGCATACGGGAAACTTCGATCGGGCCAGGCGCGTGAATGGCAAGCGTGAAGACGGCGTAAGAAAGAGACCGTAGACAGATTTATAATGGCGTTACACGCCTTACGTACGTTAAACGCAAGCACCTTTGCTTGACGTTAGGGTTAGTAAGACATTTAGTTTCACGTACGGGACGCAAACGTAAGGAAGGCGTTAAAATACAGGGCACCATCTGGTGCATAGCGCCAAACGTTGTGCCAAGTCAGAACGACCCATTAGGAATCATCCTGTTGTTGCTATGAGGACGCGTCTCGTTAGGCCTACGTACGCCGAAATCGCTAAACAATCTCAGAAATTAGACGTGCTATGCGCTCATAACTAACGTTTTAGGTTGGTTTAGAGGAATCGAAAGCTCATTTCCATACTTACTGGCGATCAACGAGAGTGAGCGCGTAGCCATCACGAGAATTCACGCAGAAGCCGTAGCCGTTGGTGCCACCATTTTCTACAACGCAGTATCTTAGTGTTCCTAAACATGAACGTTCAACTCGCGAAATAAAGTACGTTATCATAGCGCACGTAAACGAACAAACCCAATGAAGTTCGGAGCATCCGCACTGAGGACAACGGTATTTCCTGACGTAGGTAATGCGTTTACGCTTGGATGCAAACACTATTATAGAACTGTCTAAAAGCGGTACGGGGCCATATTGCGACATGCTCAGTGTAGAGGTATACGCTACTATCTCGAGCAAACGCTCTTCCTTCTGAAGCCAAACGATAGGCGAGAACAGAGAGAAACACTCCTGCCGCTTTCTGAGCTTGCGGCGATACAGCCTTGCTTTGGTCGACAGTAACCACTTCACGCTTAATCAGTTGCTTGAACCAGTATCTGTTCAAAAAATGGGCCTCGAATCACTTCTTCTCACAATTAAAAAAGAAATACTGACAGTATACATCAACATGGCCGAAAACGCAAGAGACAGTGGCGCCTAACAAGCGGATAGCTTGTTGTCACCTGTGCCGAATAGACAGAAAAACGCCGCAGCTGTAACAGAGGCAAAACGCGGCGCTCGTTTTCCAGTGATGTTCACCAGGGATGGTTGGTGTAAAGAACAATGAAGCAGTGCGGTTTGCCTTAGATAACACAGGGGTAGACGGATGCTGATTCTCAAAGAGTTTCCTTATCTGGCGCTGCAGTTCTTCAGCATAATGTATAAACCACGGATAGTATATGGTTTCGTCTATTTTTCGTGCATTTTTCTTCAGGCGTTGCTGTTGCGCTATATACTCTGTTTTTTAGGTTCCAGGTGATTATATACCTATAAGTACAGCGACGCAATCCTAGACGGCGCACACCAATAATTGTTCTGAATAGTTGCACTTACAGCGCAATCTCCTGTTGCAAGTAATAAATCTGCAGAGTGACAATGCCATTTGAAAAGAAAAAAACTGCATTTATGAATTCATGTATCGACTAACCACCATTTGCATGATCGCTGAAGAGCCACTTTGGAGCTATAGGCTTCTCTGTTATTTTTGTAGGCATTGATATGCATACTTCAGTCGGGGCTTTCGTGCTTCGGGTTTTCCAGCAGATAACTAAAGGATGCTGCGATGAAATGAATACTCCGCGTTTTGTCTGAGCACAATATAAACACCGCGCGCTCATGCTTTTGATACAGCAGCATTATACGACATAACCCAGAGAGCGTACGCAGTATATATCGTAGCAGACGTCACGCGTTCGCGGAGCATTACAGCGGTTTCCTTATCTCGATACAAGAGTTCTTCACGCTGTGCAAACGCAGTGCCGGGCTCTATGCCGTGCATGAGTAAATAGGACCATCGCATAGGAAGCCCGTGTATTACTTATTCTCAGGCTGATGTGCGTTGGTTGGGGCTGCACTGAACATATTCCAGGAAGCCATGACGCGGTCGCGTGGGTCTTGCTCTTCAGTGTGTTTTCTCATTTCCGTCGCAGCCTGAGTGACTCGCGCTGGCGGCAGCATTTGTAACAAACCTAAACAACCGCGGCGCCCTATGGCTAGTTATGCGGTGCCCATATGTAGTGATGCCGTTGCAACTGAAGTTTTTCTTTTCGCACTGCTGCGACTCGCTCCATCACAAGGGGTCTTCTAACTAAGGAAGTTCTTGGACGAAGGGAACATCGGCACGGCCACCGCTAATAAGTTTTCGCGCAGTGTGATGACGCACGACAATACGCGGGGGGGGGGGGGGGCGCAGTGCGTGATGAATGCTCTGCGGGAAGTCATTACATAGCCTGCTGCACACGCAGTAGCACACTTAGGTAAATATAAAAGAAATTGCTGCTAGCACAGGTCGATAGCAGTGAAGGTGGGAAGGTTCGCATGGAAACGCGCGTATACAGTGAAGTTCGCGAGGCCGTCGCATTCTTTTGATGACGCACTTCCGCTAAGATCCTGTCCCTGCTCTTTGCTTTCCTCGGATACGAACTATATATATATATGGGTTTGTGGTTGTGCGAACGTATTGGTTTTGTGCACGCTGGTGTGCGGACGTGTGTGTGTGTGTGTGTGTGAACTTTTTTTGTTTTGTGTACGTGGGTGTGCGGACGTGTGAAATATTCGAGCCCTTGTCCCTACTTTTCGTTCGAAGTCAAATGTGTTGCGGATTGCATCCTCGAGCTCTTCGCATTAACATGCGATTAATAAGGGTGTGCATCATTCGGATGTTTGCTACACGTGCATTTCGTAAACGTTTCTGTCCGCCAAAGAACGCAATAATTTTTTTTCTGCAGCAACAACTATTCGATTGTCTGACGAAATCAGAAGAAATCAACCTCGTCTTTTCCGGCAGTCAGGAAACACGTAATGCGCTCCTCACGACGTTTATCAGGGGCCCGAAACTGAAGCCACTGACCTGTCTGTTCACCTCCTCGTCCCACTTTCCATCCGCAACGCTTGAACTGAAGTCACTGATGGAAGATATGGTGCTGCTTGAGTTGGGTTCGTAGCGCCGGACGTAGACCTTTTTGCCAGCTTTCTTCATCCTGGACAGCGGAAAGCTGGTCATACTCTCTTACGGGCACGCCTTAGATTTGGTGACCTGGCTTCTCAGTGAATGTAATGCAGACTTTACATATGCGAACGGAAGTTTCCAAGGTAGCGCTCGGAACATTGCATGGTATCCATCGTGAAGGAGTGAGAAACACTCATAAATTACTTGCATAAAAATTTGAAAAATTATATGCATCAATTATGAGATCGCAAGAAACAATGAAGGTGTTGCGTCGTTACGGCAATGAATATTTTTAGAATGGTCTCCGCAATTTTTTTTTTCTTCTTTGCGTTGTGACAGCACAGCTGTCAACCCCTTTTATTTCAGGAAAAATCCTGCCAAGTGTCCAAAAAAGACGTTCACACTTGTTACAAGAAGCTGCAAAACGGGAAGAGGGTGACATTGTGCGATAATGCAACGATGTTTTATGCAAACGGCATGAGAAGACATAAGGCAGAGTGAACACTAGCTTGTCGCGCAAGCAACAAGCAATATAACGAAACAATAACGTATAAGAAAATAAGAATTAGGTCCTTATGAAAACTTCAAGTAAACCAAGCGTTGTTTGGTCCACCAACGCAAAGTTTTGAGTATGAAGGTCTAATAGGGGAAGCTCTCAAAGTCGACGAGTTACTGCGAGGTCCTTCTAGGAACCATTACAAAACGGTGAACGCCAAATTTAACTATCAGTGTTAGCATTTTAAATGAAACTTCGCACAAGCATATGTGAATCGCTCTGGAAAAGTCAGTGCGCATTAAATATTAATTTGCAATATGAGGAATATTAATTATTTACAAGCTTTAATTGGAGCTGGTTGCACTTGGTGGTGGGAGAAGGCGATGGCGGTGAAGAAGTCACATGAGCAGCACAGTCGCTGGTCTGACAATGGGCTGGGAAAAAGTCGGTAACCTCAGTCAGCCATCGCTAAATGTCAACAGCTCCGTTGCACACTATTTACGCGAGAAACTGCAGTAGGTGCATAGATTGTAGCCGATGTTCTGTTGTGTGATATATGCTTTTAAAAAAAAGAATGATAATTCAGCCCCCAGTCTTACTGCGAAAGATTCCTGAAAAGAAAGCCACGCTTTCTGGAGTGGCTTGGTTATGAAGGTGTGTGTCAAGTTCTTTCTGCAAATTTGATTCGTATAGTCAATGTATTGCGACAGAGAGTCATAGCACCGGCATTTATGGTTTTTCATGTGCTACCTCTTCTTTAGGTCACCGTATTGCAATTGCTCTCGTGTATTGCAAGAAAGCTGTTTCTTACTGCGTAGCTAACGCATCGTGCTTTCAGAGGTAGTTAGATATGAAAGGTTCTTCGTATGCGAGAACTGTTCCCGCTTCTAAATTTTTCAGCCGGCGTGACCCCACGAACATTCCTTTCTCACGAGACAGTCTCGTTAAGTCAGCAACACCAGATAGTTTAATTCGCTCATAGATGACGAAATAAATATCAACAGTGCCTGTAATATGAACACGAACTTGATGTTCTCCAATCAGGCGAAACGCGAACATCGCGAAAGCAACCAAGGGAAGACGGCGAAGACCAACTCACTCTGACAAACGCAGCGCATTCTTCGGCCGACCTTCCACTGAGTAGCCTGCCTTTGTCACCCGACGAAAGACGTCGTCCTTTCGAGGACGACCACAGGCGTTGGCCTTATCATGACATTCGCATGACGATCCCCGCACAAGGCTTGTACGCGACCGCGAGGGCAGTAGCCCAGCGATGATGGTGGCGAGACCTGAAGAACTGTGGTGCATACCCGCTATGAAATTTCTGTTGTTAATTGTGTGGGGTTAGTAAAATGTTTGTAAAGTTATCTTCGAAACAGAAGTACGAAACTTTTGCAGAAAGAACGAAGAAATTGAAAGTCGTCTGACCAATATGAGAAGGAGCCGAGATAGAAAAAAAAAGTCACAGGACGGCGCGGTACACGCAGCAGAGTCACAGCGTAAGGTGGAGGAACAGCTCCATAGCAGCTCCCTTTTCGGCACCTCGCACTATTGGGTCTTCGCGGCGAAGTCTCCGTCATTTTCCCGAGAAAAATCTGAACTGTCCGCCCGGCGTCTACGACAAGCTGCGGCTTGTCCTGATCTCTGCACATCGGCCTACTGAGCCCGATGTTTCCTGGATACAACCGCGTGCGTAGCTCTACGATTGGCTCCTTCGGCAGCGGTTTGTACTTTGCGAGGGGGCGCCATAACGTGTACCGAAGAGTTAACACATGTATCCGGACTACATGGTGCACATATCAGATCCCTTGACCCTTGGCACGGTAAGTTGCTGTTGATGAGGATGATAATGATGGTTTATTGGCATCCCCTTCGAAACAGGGTGGTGATAAATAGCCACCTAGCCTGCTTGGGTTAAACAGGTCCAGCTATGCGCAGCATGCAACTGCTCTGTCCAACTGCTACATGTCCCGACACCTGGGGGAAGATAACGGAACTGCAATTCAATGTTTGCACGTATCGATGATACGCGGGGAGCATCTCACATCTCAAGGCAAGTGGCACGATACGAATATAATGATACTGATTTATTGGCATGGAGGAAGGAAACTGAGGAGAGGCCCTACCCCCTCCGCACGCTAGGAGAAACGTGTTGTGGAAATGACGTAGGTGGTTCTCTTTTATATTGCTGTTTTTTTTATTTCTTTGCTATAGTGGTCACGCCTTTCGGGCCACAATCGCGTCTTTGTTATGGTTCTATGCGCTCATACGTGTTGCCCCGTAGGTTTCATACCGTAACAAAGGCGCCGTGCGGGCAAGTTTGCTTTGGACTCCGTGTTTTGTTGTGCTGTGTGATCTGGACCATGCTTTCCCGGATGTTGCTGTGACTAGGTGGGACAGAAAGAACTAAAGTGCGTAAAATGAACGCGCATGCAACGCTGTACGCAATATACCGCGCCACGGCAATGGCAACGGACGAAGCAATATCTGCGGGAAATTTTGCCCTCTTTGGCGGAATCATGCTAACGTGCCATCGCAGGCCGAAGGATGCGAAAACGATGCGTTTCAGAATCTGTTCAATGAACTCCTTGCAGGTCAGTGATTCCTGCTATTGACAGCGCATGGCGCATTTGCGGCACGTAGAATGTACGTTATGAATGCATAGTTCGTGTTCAGTAACAACTTGCTTTTGTGCATATTAAAACAGATGTTGCTAAACTGTTGCTTGTTCCTCGCAGTACTCGAGAGAGCACGAAGTCTTTTAAGCAGAGCGCGTTCGAGGTTCATGCACACCTGCACAGGTGTACCTCAATGCGCGTGCTGATAGAGCGTTACGCAGAATATGTGCAGTTTGCTGCCCTCGGCACCGTGCGCCGGCCAGTCGACGCTGCATCCGGAAAGTTGGGAAAGAAGCGGCTGCTTTGACTTAAGGAACGAATCCTCCCTTCCGCAGGTGTATCTTATCTGTGCACGCGATAAGCGCCGGGAAGTGAAGGTTAGCGGATGCGCTGGAAGATTGAGCAAGGCTCCACAGAACGTACGCCCGCGAACACATCAAACGGCTGTTCCACGGTCGCACGTAGGCCGGTTCTACGCGCGTACTGTTCTGCAACGTGCGCCGGCTATGCGACGTGCGCCGGTTTGTTGCGTATGCGATACTTTATATTGTACTCAATGTCTATAGCACAGTTGTGCACGTACCTACGGGTGAATAAGCTTTCTTGGGATCTCCGCGCAGCCTATAGTGTCACTATCAATCGTATTGTAGCGCACTACTAGGTTCCAGAGTGATCCGACGAAAAAAGACGACGACGACACGCCCAGCACGCTCTCGGTGCGCGAGCACTGGAACCGGCCGTTGCAAGATAAAGGGCCCGCGGCGCTTGATTGAGTAGGTCCTGCTAAAATATAATTTGTGGACAACAGGCACTAACATCCTTCTCGGTACGTTCAGTGTTTCGGAGTTGGATTTCATCGGCCATCGCGTCAACGCACACGGCATTCGTCCACTACCGAGCCGCGTCACAGCCATCCGTAAGTTTCCTCAGCCATCCACGACTAGGCAGATGTGCAAATTTCTTGGCCTCGCTAACTATTACCGCCGCTTCATTCCTTGCTGCGCCACTATACTGCAGCCTCTCCACGACCTACTCTCGGGCCTCAAGACACCGAATACTCCCACGCCATGGAACTCCATTGATGGCGCGCTTAGAGGCTTCAAAGAACCCATTTCCAGCACGAGGCTGCTCGTCCACCCCAAATACGACGCCCCGACATCCTTCACGATTGATGCATCGGACACTGCTGTCGGTGCGGTCTTGCCGCAGTTAGTTGCTAGTTCTTGGCAGCCCATCGCGTTCTTTTCCAAGAAGCTCGAGCCCCCTGAGCACCGCTACAGCACATCCGACCGAGAGCTACTTGCAATCTATCTGGCTGTGAAGCACTTTCGACATTTTCTCGAGGCACGCTCCTTTCACGTACTTATTATTATAAACCATTCTCGTCCACCCTAGCGTCAAACAGTACCTCCTGCGCTCTCCGCTAAATCGGACAGCTCGCCTACATTTCTGACTACACCAGCGACATTCGTCACGTCGGCGGGAAATGCAACGTCGTTGCCGACGCACTTTCTCGCGCCACCATTCATGCAACAGATCCCAGATGACCAGTCGTCAACTTGACGGTCTTCGCTGCCGCCCAGGGTATCGACGCCGAGCTCCAGCTGCTTCGCACGAGCGGCACCTTTCTGGTGTTTGAAGATGTATTGCTCCCTGACTGCGGTGTGCCCCTCGTTTGTGATACGGCGACCGGACGTCCTCGTCCCTACGTGTCTCGCGCATACCACCGGACCGTCTTTGATGCCCTCCATGCTATGGCTCATCGTGGCATTCGCGCAACACAGCGACTCGTCACTTCTCGTTATGTGTGGTATAGTATCAACGTAGACGTTCGTCACTGGTCACGCGCGTGCCTCAACTGACAACAATCTAAAGTGCATCGCCACACTGTGACTTCTCTTGGCACATTCGCGTCCCTGGACGCCCACTTGAGCCACCCGCTCGTCGGTATTTTCGGCCCTCTTCCTCCCTGCGGTAACCGTCGCAGCCTGTGAACCTGCATTGCTAGGTTTACCAGATGGCCTGAGGTAATGCCGCTCCTGAGCATAACGGCGGAGTCGATAGCTCGTGCACTTATCACTCTCCAGATTAGCCGCTACGGCGTACCTTCCACCATCACGACCGACCGTGGTCGTCACTTCGACTCAACGTTGTTCGTCAATCTATCTCGGCTCCTCGGCGTCAATCAGATCAAGAATACTTCGTACCACCCGATATATCCAAAGGGATCATCGAACGTTTTCACCGCCAACGGAAGGATACATTCATGACTTTTCCTTCATCATGGATTGAGCGCCTTCCTTTCGTTGTGCTTGACATCCGCACCGCTTTTCGCCGTGACTTTGCCGCCGAGCCTGCGTTTTGCACCACTCTTCGAGTCCCTCGCAAATTTTTCGACGACACACCCACCATACCTGCTGGTGTTTGCGACAACGCGTACCATCTACACAGCGCTGTGCGTACTGTTGTTTCACAAACTCGCAATTTTTCTTATGTCTACAATGCTCCAAGTCGGCTCTTCATGTGGTCCTAGAGATCATTTTTAACGCTAAAGCGTTATATGCCCCATTACGCAAAAATCCAGCGTTGTCAGCGGTGGCGTGACCGAAAGATGGTAATGAAAATGGCCGACGGCGCGAAGAGAAAATACACAAAAAGTCCTCGGATTGACGTCAAATTGGTCAGGCCGATTTCTGTAAACAAAGTCAAATAATGGAATTGAAAAGATTTGGTACGTTTCGGTTTGGGTGGGAATCGAGCCCGGTCCTACGGGGCGTGAGACAAGTATGCTCTACGGTTATGGTTGACTAAAGTTGTGCCTAGTGCGTGCGTCATTGTACACGTCACGTCACTGCCTCCCACGTGTCACTTGTTCTTCGGATTTCATCGGTGCTGTGTCTATTGCGACGCGCTCTCGACGCCAAATAATGATTGTATAAAGTGAGGTGTATGCCTCCGTCATTGCACACGTCACGTCGCTGCCTCCTGGACGTCACTGGCTCTGCGGATTCTATCGGTGCTGTGTCTACTGGAATGCAGTCCCAAGCATGTACAGTCGCGATCAATTTGAAGGTTATCGCTCGAGCTGCGACCGGCGAGCCTTCCAAGCAGCATAGCGGCCGATTTCGGAACTGCGAAGATAAAAATTGCGCTGCCTTCTTCCCCTTTTACGCTCGTACAGGCTGCAACCGTCACCCCCAAGACTAACTCGACACATTTTTGTGTTTGTTACCGTTTCATGGCAATGATGTGTGCGCGTCCCTGCCTCATGCATACATGCCTCTGTGCAATAGCTGATAAGGCAATCGAAATGAATTCGCAGGTTATCTCGTGAAGGGTGACGAAAAGCTGCGAGTTGCCAGACGGGAGTGACACCTGCTCAGGGAACAGCAAAAGAGAGAGAGGGAAGCTATCTGAAGTTTCCCTCTTGACTGACGGTGATGACGTAACGTGGCGCTGCTCCTAGTTTCGGTCGCCGCTCGAGCGATCACCTTCATATTGATCGCGACTGTACCTCAGTGGCCTCTGTGAAACGTGCTCGCCCACGGAAACATGCCGCAGAATACGAAGCAAGGGAACGCAAGAAGGAACGACGTGCAAGTTTACAACATGCACGACGACATAAGGATGATTACCTAAGCGAAAACATTTCCAGAAAGCGACTGCTACGCTTTCGCATTCCCATACGCAAGCAGTCTTAAGTGTCTCTGCCGAACTTTTTATTCCACCAACAACAAATCTTTCAACAAAGGCTTCATAAAAACTGTTCTCTTTTGACATTTTTTTTTGTACCGCCGGTGAAGCGCATTCATATGGTTCACCTTCTCCAAGCGTGGGTGGGTAAAAAAGTCTGTCATTCTTTTCAAAGTTCATGCAAGAACGCTTTCATCAAAGGCAGTTTTGAATGAAGAGGCGTATTTCTTTTTACCGTGGGGAACGCATTCTTTAATCTGTAAACAATCCGAGATAATAGACCACGTTTTCTGGCATTGCTGGGGGCAGCAGTGCAGGAAAACGGATTTTTTGGATTTTGGCGATTTTTTAGAAAGGAGGGTTAAGAAACAACTCCCGCTAGACCCCCACAGCATCAGCTGTCTAGCGATAGAATAGAACGATGGGATTCTTTTCGGTCTATAATACTCGTTGGCCTTCATAGCCTCTGGCGCTCCAGAATGGCTGGTTAATACTGTGACCCAGACGCACGAGCTGCGCGAACGTACTTCCGAGGAAGTATGCTACCACACACCACCACTCACCTATTAGGATCCAACCTAACACAGAACCACATGAGCATCTGGTGCCCGAGTCACGCAGGACTTTAGGGAAATGAGAGAGCGAACGGCGCAGCTCGTGCTTTTGTCAAGGGAGTGGCCGACCACTCTGACGAAGACCCCTTCTTGCCACGAGACATCCTTGAGCACCAACGGCACGAGCGATGAAAGTACTGTCCATCACACCCAGATCTATCCGAGCAGGACTCTTACGATTGGCGCCGAATGCAGACGCACATGTATACAAACCTTTATTTGAAACACGCCATTCACCCTACACTGTACAGCGTTCGCTGTCCGTGGTGCGGAATCGGACCAACTCTCGCCCACATTAGGATTACCCGAACAGGCCACCCAAAATTAATACACCGCAACTAGCCGTCAAACTTTCCGGAAGGGAGCAGAGGGAGACTTGGCTCGCCAGTGAGAATCGGGAGATATAACTAGCGCTCCTCTACCAGGCACGGCTGACCACTCAAGCCAGTGGAGACCTGGACTACGGGCTCTAACCACCCACTTCCTACACCTGTTTTCTTTTTTTAATAAACGTTTTCATATGCATCCGACAAAGTATGAAATCCCATTTGAAAGTGCAAGAGCCACAATAATGCCCTCTGGAATGGTTGTCCAGTTTGGATGTCTTGACAAAACTAAGAGAAATTTGATGGGATTGCAATCGCGCTGGTTATTAGATGTTGCATGTCCTTTTTACGTGCTTGTTCTCTGAACCCAGTTGAAAATTAGGGAACTTGCAAATGAGCCGATGAAGAAAAGGAAGTGTTTAGCTAAGTGGGTAAGACGCTCGGCTTCGGAGCGTGGAGTCATAGGGTTCGAAAGTCATGACTTCCAAGGTTCTTCCTTTCATACGTATTCTATTTTTTACATTAACTTGTTTATAACTAATCGTCTTACGTGACAAACGAATGAACGGATCTCTTCGTTGGGAAGGATTACAAATGCTTACGCATTTAAATATAATATATTCAGCAACGAAACAGGACAGAGCAGAAAAAGAAAAAAAAAATTTCAGTGCATTACAACACTCCCTAATGCGAAATTTGAGCGCAGGGTTATACGTGTTTTCATTTCGCGAGTTATTGAGGCAAAGAATTTGAGGCTGAAATCACCACACCGGCTGGAAGTGGGCCAGTGCCGTCAGCGCCTTCTCAGAGGGAGGCTCAGTATGGCAACGCTTGCATAATGAGCGGCCTCGAAGCCAACTGTGGAAGAGGACGACGACGAAGGCGCTAGCAGTGACAAGAGCGCGTTCGCGCGGTTGCGCCGACTCTCAACCCAGGAACGGGCGCCTAAGAGCTGCGCTATAAAAGTGAAGATGACTGTATAGGCCAGCGTTCCATTACTATGTGCTCCGGAAGAAGCCGGTCGTGTGCCTGTGTGCGCTGTATCGAGGACAAACAGCAAAGAACGTGCTCTACAATTTCCTAGCGGTCGAAGTGGTCACATGCAGAACTATCTTCCCTGTTGATGCAGAAAGCAAAGGATTTGGTAAAAGCCACGCCAAGCCACAGTCGGTAAAGTCTTGGGTCGGGAGAGTGCGGGTGGAGGACCAAGTCGAAAACAGGGGTCCAGTCATTATAGACGTATGTGCTGGAAACTAGCCGTGTTCAACGATTGTGTGGCGTCATTCACAAGCACTCCAAGCTTCGCTGCTGTATCTATTCGGGACAGCGGGATTAGTTCTTGCGTGAGCCGATCGAGCAGTTTCATCGCCATGTTCATTGTGGATTACGCCACGCCACATTGGCTAGGGAGCCACTGAAATGTGATGTGTCCTTGCTCGATGAAGTGGTGAAGGATCTTTCAAGTTTCTATAACTATACCCCATCTGGCAAGTACCTTGCAGCACTACCAGAGGTACGACGCGCATATAGCCAATATACTTGCACAGCGGTATATAGTTCCGGGCGTAACTGGATGATTATGGGCTGCACTAGAGAGCTTTATGTTTTCTCGGATCATGATACGGTGCCGCGATATCCAGGAAAAACACGGAGAAGGCGGGAGATGGAAATTCAAGACGATGAGCAAAATGAGAACAAGGTGAAAGCAGGAGCCAACGTTCCGACAAGTGTACTTGTCTTCTTCAAGGCCTTGAAGAAGGCAAGTACACTTGTCGAAACGTTGGCTCCTGCTTTCACCTTGGCACCACGATATGTCACATTATATGGCCGTTGGTCGTGCCCGTCGTATACCGAGAACTCCTGTGGCAGTTACCGCCAGTAACGGTAATAGCCATCTTAACCGTGGTCAACTATAGCAACTTGGCAACGTCCTTACAGCGCCGACTACCCGCTTCTGTCTTAATACGCGCTTGTTACTGGCTCTCCACCCCGTCAGCAAGAAACAACCGGTGAAATCCGTCATCGCCATGTCTCATCTCATGCTGAGGCTAAAGCATTAGGTGTGTTTTATCGTAATTATTGAGATCGGCTGTTTGTTTTCACCCTGCTAGGACTATGCAGACACGGGGCCGAGCCATAAAACTGGTTTGATTTCTAGTTAGCAGGTGGCGCCTTAAAATTGGTGATGTGTTGACGGTGTGCGGCGTTATAAAGGCCCGATTTTTGACTGCATTAATAATTTATTACTCCGCTTTAGCATGGTACGGGATGATGGTAGCGAGGAAATTCCAATTAGGCGCTGAGCAGACGCGGTGCCACTGCTGAAAATATATGAGGGCGTTCGCCCTTACTACTTGCTAAGGGTGGTGCAAGGTAACTGCAGGGAAAACTACGGCTGAAGCGAAGCCCCACTGTCCCATCCATGTAAACGAAGGTTATGTTTATGGCGTCAAAAGTTTTTAAAGCAATAGCTCTACTTCACCAAGTACAAACCCACAAAACGACTGGTTCCGTAAATGTGACCTTCAAGCTCAGCCAAGGTCAAACTGAGATTTGGCCTGCCACTACCGCCGGCTCCTGCGGGCGCCGCGTGGGCGTCCATATCGTGAAAGCAATCTGCGATGTGTACAATGTGTGCGGTCACGTGGTCCTCACCTTCAAAGTGATCTGCAATGTGTACAAAGTGCGCCGAGTGCTGGTAGCTTCGTATGCGCTGTGCTTTTGACACTTAGTTCGCCTTGAAGCGACACGTAGCATGAAAGTCCATTCGCTATCTGTTGCTGCCGCGCCGAGCAGCGTCTGTGTTGTCTTGTGGTGCAATTGTAGGTGCTGTACTTGCTGACGGCGCCGAACAGCGTCTGTGTCCTTTCCCACAGCAAGGAAAAGAGTGCTATTACTCGACTAAACTGGGGGGGGGGGGGGAGTATTCTGTAAGAGTCCACCTAGTGGACTGTCCATTTTCACTGCTGCCGATTGGATGCAGCTGTACGAGCGAGGAGGAGACCAGCGGCCCCAGCCAATCAGCAGTGGCCGGAATGGACAGTCCACTGTGTGGACTCCTACAGAATACCTCCTGAGGTGCAACTACGTTCAAGCGCGGCAATTCCTTCGTCAACCCACCAACCATGGATCATGTACCGACAGGATGGCAAGCAGACGCTGAGCAGACGACGCGGCGAGGATGAGCACATATCGAGGGGCATTCGGCTTTCCTATTGGCCAAGAAGTTATGTAGCTTCCGCAGTGCTGCAAGGAAGCACTGACAGCACGTGGGTCTCCGTGGATTATAGTTGGCGTGCGGCAATTAAGTCGCCCATTCAAGTTCCAGCACGGAGAAAAGAATTGAATAACTCTATTTGCTATAAAATACAAGAGCGTACCAAAGAAATGAATATGGTTTATTAAATGAACGACGCCTTTAAATGCGCATAATGGAGGCAGTGAGGACATCTAGGTAGCATTCGCTGTTTCGTTGCACAATTCCGTTGAGAAGAAAGCCGACAACCTCTACATTTGTAGCGCAACCATCGACCCGATATACACACATGTATGTGCGCGGTCCTGTATTAACGTGACGACGCTAAGGGCCACGGGGCGCAAAAAAAAAAAAAAGAAATCTATTGTCTGCGTCGGACGTCGTTTCGTGCAAAGTTATTCCTAAGCACAACTATACGCGGGGCTTCCGCGGGGCGCAGATTCGTTACTCAACTAACAGAATTCCTGCAAGTCCATCATAAAAATTGTAAACTACGAGCTAAACACAACCTACAGACGCAATAGCGTCGGAGTTTAATTTGAATATACCAGAAAACATAATTCTGTTACACGGTAGCTCAAACACAAACCCCTTTTCTATCGTTTCTCCCATTTATAGAGCGCTCGCGGTTCCTTGCAACAACAGCATCGCGCTTGCATCCGCGCATCCACAAGAAAGCTGCAGTTACCGGGAAGTGTTACAAGAAGTGAAGGGTGTTTGAATGCTATGGCGTTCCAGTCATAAAGGCGGAGCTTAAGCTTCCCCCCAATTTTATAGCCATGTCGGGCGATGACGTAGTTTCCGTGAACCGGAAGTATGCGGGAGACTTCAAGAAAAAGCTCCTGCAGTAAAAGACTGTAAGTGATTAGATTTTTACGCACGTCGATAGAGATACATATGTAACGAACTTGAGTAGTTGTAGCCACACAAAAAAGTATTTTGTTTTACATGCCAAAACCGCGATATCATTTGAGGCACGTCACTGAAAGGAATTGTGGTTTAATTTCTACCACCCGCTGTTCTTCAACATGAGGTAAATCTAACTACACGAACATTCTCGCTTTTGGTCCTCATCGAAATGCGGCTACTGGTAATCGAATCCCCACCTCGTGCTTAGAAGCGCAACGCAGAAGCCGCTACACCACCGCGGCAGGGGAGTCGTGCAAATAGTATAGACTTACAGTGCATAGTACAAATAGTATAGTATAATACAGTGACGTTTCCCGTCGTGAACGCGGGTTACGCGCAAGTGTATGGGGGCTATTCCCTTTTCGTAGACTGCGCGTAGAACGGTTGCATTGTCGCAAGCTGCCTAGCACGTTCCTCGGAGTCTCTTAGGCACGCCAAGCCCACGCCTTTTGCCGGACTTGTTGAGCTAGAGCCCGGTACTCGCGCTCGGTCTGCCGCCGCTTGCGGCGCTGCTCCGCCCCTCTCGCTCGGCGCTCAGCCTCTCAATCACGAGACGAACCTGGTACGTCCATAGTGCGCACAGAACCCGCAGCAACTGCCAGATGAGGTCAACGCAGAGCACCTCCGCCTGCCCTGCTCCTCCACGAAGCTTCGATTCCTTTCTCCTTTCCCGCTTCGCTCAAGTTAACGCCAGCTAGACTTTCTACTGTTGCTCTGCCGAGCGCACACTGCTGCACATGGAAAGAAGCATGGAAGAAGGAAAGAGATAGGCGGGAACATTACGTCACGCAGCCAGCCTTGACAAGCGAACGTTCCGTCAAGCCCATGCATTTACTCAGTGGTGGCCCAACAGGCGAGCTCTTGCGACGAGTTTACGCTGCAAGGATCAAAATGTGCTGAGACATTTGGTTCTCATTAGTTACGCCAGTAGTTTTACAGAGCAGTCTTTTGACGCCCGTTCCCGCGGTTCGTGTCGCCGTCGGCCTCGCCGTAACCAAGCTCATCATTCGCGCTCCTGCTGCCATCTCTCACCCGCGGCGTGAGTCTTGCTCTTCCTTTGTCATAGAGTTTCATAGAATAATTACTAGAGGGAGCTCTGGCGCTAGTGTTTACGGTAGCTGCAATGGGAGCGGTTGTCCCAGCATGGGAATTATGGGAAGTACATGGATTTTCCTAGATTTCGTCCTTCTGGCTTCAAACGGCTTTGTGACTTTGTAAACTCGTCATTTTCAGCAATGTCCTGCGTAATAAATAATTAAATAAACATTATTGAAATTGTCCGACAGCAGGATTTGAACACAGGACGTCTAGCACAGAAGCAGGGTATTGAGACAATTAAGACACAGACGAATGTATCGACAAGCGATGTGAACGCCCTTATGAGTTTATTGCGGGCCTGAGGCGCCTTGAGACGCTTAGCGCCTTTCAATTTGGCCACCTCCTCTCCGCGGCGGTGACGGCGCGATGGCGCGTCGCCAGGGCGCCGGCTCGATAGCGGCGGATCACAGTGTGTGCTGCCCAATCTAAAACGCAGAACCGCCTCCGTTCGGCACTGCGTGTTCTGTATGTGGTTGCCTGTTGTTGAAATAAGGCATCAGCTGCGCTCAAAGACCGCACTACCGAGAAGCGTAATCGTCGGCCAATTTATTTTTATTCAGTGTGCGCTTGTTCAGCTGTCCTAGCATAGCGTCGCCTGGTATCGCGACGCGCGATTCTCTTCGCCAACACCAGGCCCCGTCCTCCTCCGGAGCTCGCTTCCCTCGCGGGGACAAACCTAACATCGCCGCTTTCACAGACGGGCATGAACGCTTGCGCGTAAAAGTCGTGTCACGTATGGAATGTATGGCGTACCGCGTACGATGCAAGGAACGAGAGCCAGAACACGTCCTGAGCGATTGGATGGAGCGAGGCGCGAGCTGCAACGACTGAATTACCCATCGAAGCCTCAAATCGATGATAACGATGTGTACCGAACAGCCGCTTCGGCTGGTGCTTGTATCTAGCAGGTGCCGGAAGGTTTCCTATGTTTGCTGCGACGTGAGCCGTAATTGTAGGCTACCGGGCGAACTAGTTGCATTTTGTGTTCACTTTCATTCGCGGCCTTCTTGACCAGGTTAGCCCCGCTTCCATAATATATGTTTTCAAGGAACACGGTGAAAAACGCATGCAGTGTTAGAGGTCACCTTGTTCAACTAAGCGTATTGAGTTCATCCTATCTCATTGTTAAATGGCCGAATTTTATTACCGACCCCACTAAATGTTATTTTTCACATGCGTTACCATGGTAAACATTTTGACCCTCGGGGGACGCAACCCATAGAAATTATTCTTCTGGCACGACCAGATATTTCTCAGAACTCCACATCAGGCATTGCAAGCATACTCGCCTAAATATGGTGTTTTTGATTGATGAAGACGCATAATAGGAATCATAACCAAAAGCCCCTAGCCACCTTTAAATACCAGCATCTCCTAAAGTCTTTCGACGGAAGAACTCTGCTGGAAGAACTTCGTCGATGCGTCATGTGACGTCTCTGAGAAATTTTCTGATTATCTCTGCAACTGTCGACGCAATCTTAAGCACGAACTGACCGCAACGCAGTGGTTCACAACGACACATATTAAAGCACTTAAGCCATTTGCGGCCTTATATCGGCAGTTTATGAATTATTTGTCTTTGCACTTCATACGAGTTTACAAGTATTGTGAATTCAATGCCCCGAAACACCCCCAGCGGTGGCTTAGCGGCCATGGTGCAGCGCTGCAAAGCACGAGATCGCGGGATCGAATCCAGCATGCGGCGGCCAAAATGCGAAAACGTCCGTGTACCATGCATCAAGGGTACGATGAAAATTTCCTGGTGGTAAAAATTATACCGGAGTCCCCGATTACGGCGTCACTCATAATCGAACAGTGGTTCTCTCATGTAAAATCCCAGAATTCAATTCAATTTAATGCACTGAAGAATGAACTGAAACACAAATACAAATTGGGCAGCTTAACCCATGTTATGGTTTCTATTCCTGAAACGTTTATTCAGTCTTAGTGGATCATTCAGGACATTTTCGTTATTCAATAAACCAAACATATATTCCACCTGCACACTGAGAACAGACACCCGCTTGGATAGGCTAAATTTGAGCAAACAAACTTTCGTGCATTCCAACAATCCGTTTGCGCACAATAATTTAGAGAGTTCATTCTCTTAATCCATGAGGGCTACCACCTGCAACGTCGAAGAGCCCACTTGGAATGCTGATTGCTGCTGCTTTATTTTTTGGCGACATTACGGAGTGCAAACTCATCGAAGCATTTGACTAGTAACGTTCACTCGTACTCCTCCTATTTTGACGTTCACTCTCAATGCTTTTCTTCCAGTGCTTCTCAAGTATTTTTTCCCGTTACCTGCTATTTCAAGCATCTGTAACTTCACAGTTTAAATGTGTAAATAACATGAGCTGTGCTGCGAGCGCCTATACTGCCTACTATTGCTTCCGAAGTATGTGCGCAGACGTACGTCACCACTATGGTGGTCCCAGCGTCAGGAATACTACGAACCTTTAATAAGTAGAAAAACGCGCAAATTACGCTATAGCTAATGCGCTTGCTGGTGGTTTTCACATGTTGTATACCACACCGTGCGAAAATAAATGATTTTGGTACATTTATCAGCGGGCTGTCCAGGACGCCCGCGAAGCGGCGACTAGGCAAGGCCTGGACGTCCCGACGTGGGAGCCTTGAGCCCGGGTCATCAATCTCCAAGATGCTCAATAAAGGTTTTTACCAACCAACCAAATTTATCAGCAGTCACATTAGTTAGGTCACCAGTGGCACGCGGTGGGCGTTCCCGTCAGCCGTAATGTGAGCACCACGTCACTGCTACGTCAGCGGCAGTCACGTGCCAAGGCGATGGTGCCTATTTTCTCCAAGCAACCACGTGGACCCATTTACCTGTCTGTTTTTTTTTCTTTGGGAATAGCACTCTTTGCCTGAAAAACAGATTGTGTGCTTTGGTGCTCTTGCTTGAAACTATATTTGTTGAACGAGCCTCAGCGTGCCGTTGTGTAATAATTCAGACGTGTCTCATACTCAATGTCTTGTACTAATATAACTCATTTAGAAAGAAACAGCGCAAATTCTTTGATATCAGATCCTACAGTATTAGATACAAATAAGTTACATTGTTCCCTTTTCAACAGATCTTGTTGTTTGTGCAGCTCACTGGGATAAAGTAGGTTATGAAGCACAGTAGGCGTGAAAACACTGGACAAATTTAAAGATGCGAGACCTAGTCTGACAATTACAGCTGACAACTTCAATGGGTTTACCTAGGCTGATTGTATATGCACTAGAAAACAGTTCACGTCGTTGTTAGATTGAGTGAATGATCGCAATATTTGCACCATTCCTCTCCTGTTATTGTTGTGGATTTTACATTCTTTTTTTTTTTTGCTAATGGAAATAATTGCCTGTTTATGCTTTATTCTTGCTGTCCTGTGTCATGACATTGTAGGACCATGGGCTAGGAATTGATAAATCACTATGTATTTGACTTAAGTGAATGCTACTATCTCTCGGTATCTGGAGCTTGCGAACCGCAAGCAATGCATTTAAAATAGGATGAACTAGTAAAAAAAATCACTGATCCATGTAGCTGCCAATGGCGTAGAACACTTTGACTCCACTCATTCCATCCTCGGTCATGTACTACTTCACAGGTGTTCTTGTTGACGTCAAAGAATAAATCTCAGGTACAATTTCAAGATTTCGAGCATGCTATGAAAACTTCAATCTCTCGAGTGGAACTACAACAGATATGGCGGGTATAAAGTGTGTTACATAATGCCACAGCGTACATAGGTGAGCGAATCGTCATACCAATTATAGATTATGCATTCAAACCACTTATTTACCTTCAACCTATCCGGACACTGCTATACACTTGATGAGCTCACAAAAAGAAAGGTGATAAACACTTTTGCCCACAAATCCATTTGTACACGGTGCGCGGATATGAATAGCGACACCAGATATCGGTTCCCTACCGGCAATTTTTTTCCCTACGCTGACATATAATCGGGATACGGAGATTTTCTCGACACGAGAATCATTAAACAAATAGCACTGAGTGAGGCACTGATCCACACATTTTCTGAACTCCCGAATTAAGTACTGCGTTTCATATCCACTCAGTGGTTTTTACAGTCCACAAAACAAAACTTCTACAGAGAAAGGGCACAAACCATGAGCAGTCACTTCAGCGCTTCACGCCGAGACATACGAAGCGAGCGTAAGAACCGGACTCGTTGTTTTAAGGCTGACATGACCCGTACAGCCTACGAATGAAACAAGATTCACGAAGCGAAAGGAAAGTCTGAAAAACGACATCAGTATCATACAACAAAGACCAACGGATAAAACTGAAACCAGCATAAGATGAGGCACGATTAAGATATATATACATATAACGTGTGAAAACATTGTCATTACATTGTATGTGTAAAGGTGTCGTACCACCTGTAATGGTAATGTTTTCGGTGAAGAGCCGCACGTTTCAATTGTAAATGTCATGTGAGGGTGAGGCAAAGAGCAGGGCCTGTCATCCTGTCATAATATTGCCGTTGTGCAGGCGAGGATTATTCTCGATGTGGGGAATGATGATTTTTTTGTACCCTGACGACCTTATGTTTGTTATGCTCTCTGCGTCGCATGATCTTCCTGGTCCCACCGAAAGAAACTGATATTGCACAGTATTTGCGGGCGATACCAGTGTCGCGTGTATACAGTTCATATGGCATGAGCTCATCCCCAGAGAATGGCGCCGACGCAGGGAAAGTTCTCGTCACCGTACAAAGCCGGATTCACCTGGGAGCAACCCAACGTTCAATCGTCCATACGCAGAAGATAGCGTTTCATTACGAACACGGAGCACGCCAGGGCACTAAGCACTGTTCTTTGTGATCACAGTTCCTGGGACGCATTTCGCGTTGAGCAACAAAAAAAAAAAACACGACCCCCCACCCCCGCCTTCCATTTCTTTTTGTATCCAACTCGCGGTAGATGTCAGCGTACGTTGCACGTCTTCTGCTCTCTGAGCTAAGTCCACAACCTGACACAGCTGGCTTCGATGGATGAGCGCCGGAGCTGGCGACGTTATTGTGATTAGGTGAGGTTACATTCGTTCGTCGGCTATCACACGGACTCGTCGACTCTTAATCGCGTATGCGGGGACCGCTTCCACTTGGACTTTGTCGCCGTTGGCGTCGCTGGTAGCAGCGGCCTGGCGCTGGAGTTGGAACTTCGCACATCTTTCGTGCCTCTGTGTCCATTGCGAATGGGGAGCATTTTCATCTCTTCCAGCACGGGCTGAGACACCTGAAACAGTGAGCAAAACAAAAACGGAATATTAGTAGGTAGAACGACTGAAGCTGCGTTTGACCTTTCAGGTGCAACGCCAATAAGGAAATCACAAAATAAATTCCCGACAAAACATGAAGTACGTCCAGTATTATTATTTTAGTTGTGAAGAGGACTTCTCTGGGCCTACTTTGCACCGTTAAATGTGGGTGAATAAAATTTCGACCCCCCTGGGGTTATTTTCATCATCATCATCATCATCCGCCTGGTTATGCCCACTGCAGGGCAAAGGCCTCTCCCATACTTCTCCAACTACCCCGGTCATGTACTAATTGTGGCCATGTTGTCCCTGCAAACTTCTTAATCTCATCCGCCCGCCTAACTTTCTGCCGCCCTCTGCTACGCTTTCCTTCCCTTGGAATCCATTCCGTAACACTTAATGACCATCCGTTAGCTTCCCTCCTCATTACGTGTCCTGCCCATGCCCATTTCTTTTTCTTGATTTCAACTAAGATGTCGTTTACCCGCGTTTGTTGCCTCACCCAATCTGCTCTTTTCTTATCCCTTAACGTTACACCCATCATTCTTCTTTCCATAGCTCGTTGCGTCGTTCTCAATTTCAGCAGAACCCTTTTCGTAAGCCTCCAGGTTTCTGCCCCGTAGGTGAGTACTGGTAAGACACAGCTATTATACACTTTTCTCTTGAGGGATAATGGCAACCTGCTGTTCATGATCTGAGAATGCCTGCCAAACACACCCCAGCCCATTCTTATTCTTCTGATTATTTCAGTCTCATGATCCGGATCCACAGTCACTACCTGTCCTAAGTAGATGTATTCCCTTACCACTTCCAGTGCCTCACTACCTATTGTAAACTGCTGTTCCCTTCCGAGACTGTTAAGCATTACTTTAGTTTTCTGCAGATTAATCTTTGGACCCACCCTTTGGCTTTGCCTCTCCAGGTCAGTGAGCATGCATTGCAGTTGGTCCCCTGAGTTACTAAGCAGGGCAATATCATCAGCGAATCGCAAGTTACTAAGGTATTCTCCATTAACTCTTATCCCCAATTCGGGGTTATTTTACGTGCACCTAAATCTAAGCACACGGGTGTTTTCGCATTTCACGCCCATCAAAATGCGGCCTCCGTTACCGGGATTTGAACTGCAATAAAGATAAGTCCTCACAACTTGAGGCGATGACATGGTACAGCGAAGAGCAGAGCTGGTTCGTACGACACCGTTAAAACTACACTATTTATGAGGATAAGATGCACACGAATACAAAGAAACACAGGAGTACAGAAATTAGAGCAGATGTACACTCTGAGCTCAAACCCGCCGCTGTAGCTAGCGACCGTGACGTCACGCTGCTACAGGCTCGAGGTCGTGACTCAACTCCCAGCCGGGGTGGCCGCATTTCCATGGGGGCGATGCAGAAAGGACATCGATTCAGTGAAGTGGCCTTCGTCATCTAGATGACGTTGATTCTGCTTTACGTGCCATATTATCCGACGCGACCTTCTGCACAACGTGCCAATAAATCCACTAGGCCATGCCATTATGCCAAATTAGGCCAAAACATTACGTACCGAAGAAGAAATAGGCATCTCGTGGATGCACCAAAAAGGGGAAAAAAACATTCCAAGTGAGGACGTTACTCATTTCGCCATGTGCTTCTCTGGGCGCTTTACTACCACTTCGCATATAACCCTCCCTAGTGATTCCACGATACGGTACTCAGAGCAGGCGATGCCCTAAATGTCACTGTAGTAAAAACGCCTGCCTAATTTTGCTAGGAAGTGCTTTCTGTGAAGTACGCTCTGACGTGAATGATTGCCTTCAGTCGTTACCTACTTAGTGGCGATAATGAAACTGACTTGGGCCGGTCGCGCCACGAAGTGCCAACACAGTAAATGAAATCGCAAACGACATCTTAGTAGTTATCACGGCACAGTCTGTCACTAACCAAAAAATAGCGTGCAGACCATAAGAAACTTGCTAAAATTCTTGCAGCTGATGACACAGCCACGACGAGTGAACGCTGGCGTGGCAAGCACGTGATAGGACACTGAGCACTAGGTCCTGCAGCTCCCGACAAAAGGCTGCTTACACCTGAAAAGCACCCGAAATTGTTGACGCAAGGACTTTGCTAGTGCTTCGAGACGGCTGGCACTTGCGTTACATCGCCTATAACAACTCGCTGACGAGTGCGCGTTGATTAGGTAGCCTGTTCTTGCGGTCAGCCGTTCCCAAGCAACACTGATAGATTGATTCACTGGATTTAAGAGGAAGCTACATAGTTCGAGGCCTATTCCGCATTAAAATACGAGTGAAACGCTGATGCGCATGTATAAGACAGCTGTTGCAATGGCATGAAGGAAATTTTTGCCCTTGAAAGAAAGTTTTGCAAGTGTCGAACTTTAGCGAAAGTATAAAAGGTAATTTTGTTTTTTAATACCTTACTTGTCATAAAACCGGCCTAAGTCGGCAAGCCTAAAAAAGTTGAAATGCGAAGTTTACACATTTAACACTCTATAATAAAACCTGACAGTGCAGTTCTAAACAG
The DNA here is from genome assembly GCF_023375885.2 of Dermacentor andersoni. NCBI lineage: Eukaryota > Metazoa > Arthropoda > Arachnida > Ixodida > Ixodidae > Dermacentor > Dermacentor andersoni. The sequence goes on from NC_092819.1 coordinate 88,101,995, forward strand.
CCTGTGTTAGAGCATCTAAAGCAGAGAAACTTCATATATGAGCTTTAGCCCCATTTAACAATGTTTACGAGATTTTTGCAAAAGTGCTACTCGCAAATGAGTGGTACAGTTGTAATTGAGAGCGATGTATAATAAGGGAATTTTGCGGCTCTAGATGAATTATTAGGTACTGTTACCTGAAGTGTAATATTATTCTTTATATTGTTGAGTCACAGAGTTGGAAGCTTGATCCTAGAGTTATATTTCTTTTACTTCGAAAGATTTTTTATTAGAGATGTATAACTAAAACAGAAACTCTATTTGTTTCAGGTAATAACTTTTAACTTCTTCTAACAAACGTAATCAAAATCGGTGCGCTGGTCACCGAAAAAAAAAACGGTTTCTTCATTTTCATGTATTTAGATAGGAGCTCCCGAGGTAAATCTTCGTTGGACGTACTTAACCAACTCTCTTCCAATACGACACAGGTGGTCCAATACGACACATGCTGTATTGGACCACCCGGTGTTCTTTAACGTGCACCGACATCCAAGTACACGGTGTTGTTATTTTTTTTTGTTTGGATATTGCCCTCCTCTCACCTCCCTCCCATCCCACATCGAAATGCGGCGCCCGTTGCCAGTAATCGAACCTGGGACCTCTTGTTCACCCGCAGAATGGGATAGTCAATGAACAACTATGGCGGGTTTTTCAAACATAGGCGTCGATTCTGATGCAGGCCACGTGCGGAATATGTCACATTGTTACCGTCCGGTGAGGTTGAATTCATTCATTCATTCATTCATTCATTCATTCATTCATTCATTCATTCATTCGTTTATTCACTTTGTACAGGTAAAGAAAACACAAAAACACTCAAAACGATAGCCAATGACCGGTAGCGGCTCTAAACGCGACTGTTTTGGAAACAGTTGGGTTAAGCGTGAAACACAGGTTTGACATAGTCGCAATCAATCACAATTATACGCGTATGTTAAAAAAAGAAAAGAAAAACAGAAACAAGAGCGACAACTGCAACACTTTTTTCCGAATGCAATGTCGCAATCGGAGAAAGTTGCGAAAAAAGAAGGCTTAACGACAAGGCCAAGAGGACAGGACACTAAGTATAAAACGGGAGTTAAGTTTGAACCTACATGAATAAACCGTCAATAGGTTTAATAAAATGTATTTCTACTGCAGAAGGAAAATAGAGGACATCGTTCTTTTTGATTGGAATCTGCTTCAAAAGCTTTGTATCAAAGAACTGCATCATTAAGCGCTATCGGCCCAGATACTTAGTAGAGGGGAGTTACAGTTCCTAAATGTTAAACTTCATAAGATTCAAAGGCGGACACACGGAAGGGGCGGCTGTAGTATATATACAATAAAAAGCGGCCGCTCACCTTTTCAACGCATGACTGGCTTCCACGTACTTGGATCAGCGCACAATTTCGCAGAGAGTAGCACACGACGCCCGCCGTTCTTTTCTTCCCAAAGGCGTTCTGTGACAACAAAAAAAAAGCTCATATAAATTATTTACTCTCACAAACAGCGCATAAAGTAAAACGAGAATCTATATGTGTGACGAGACCTCCTCAAGGCACCTAACGATGATTACGATACATCAAGAATACTGACGATAGGACGTATTTGAAGGAAAATTAAAAGAAAAATTAAGAAAAGAAATAAAGAAGCATAATAATTACGAGGTCCGATCTGAAAGGGTAGAGGAGCAGTAAACAGAGTATGTCTCTGTGCCATAAGGCGAAGGAAATGAGAAGGCGAAGTACGGCAGGCAAAGAAAACTCAAATTTAGCTTTTGTACATCGATGCAGCGACCGGGGGACAGCTACTCGCCTGTCAGTTAATACGATTTTAACTGAGAGTTTATTTTCTTTTGAGCATTACTGAATGAGTAGTACTGCAATCTTCCATGATCTCTGCTGCTGTGCAAGCAGTTTTTAATTACAAATTTCTACATGAAATTGGTGTCAGAATTGCTGGCCGAGAAACAGGCGTAAGAGGGCAATATTTATCAGTGGCGCCTCTGTCTCAGGGGTGACGAAGCCAGGAGCACCGAGTATGATTATTATTATTATTATTATTATTATTATTATTATTCAGACAATATGCACTTGAGAGGAAGGGAGTGCGAGGGAGGAACAGCCGGGCAACTGGCACAGGAAGGATCCCTTCACAGGCATGAAAGCAGCGACAAAGCACCATACCGGAGCGTGCACATGCAGACGTGCTTCGAGAGTTATTATGTGCTCTTTTCCCGCGCGTTCCTTTTTTCGTTTTTCGTAGATAACATTAGGTTGACCACTAAGAGTGATTTTTTTCCCTTCTATCTGCCTTCTATAGAATTTATTTATTTATTTATTTATTTATTTATTTATTTATTTATTTATTTACTGTCCACAGTAACGCAGGTTATGCAAAACACGGTAACACAGATGATACAGACTGGCTTCCAATCTCTCAAGAACGAAATAGAGAACCAGATTCAGGCTCTACAGACCAAAATGACACAATCCGGAGAAAGTTTCAGTCAACGCATTCACATGCTAGAAGAAAGAGATAATGCTCGCTAGAAACCTCAGTACCCTGCGAGAGAAACCAAGATAATGCAGACCCTAAGCGAACAAGATGGCGAGGCTAAATAAAGAGGAAGATGACTACAAGCAACATCCACGGCTCAAAATTTGGCAATGGAACTGTCATTCTATCCGAAGTAAGAGAAACAACCTTGAGCAATTCTGCAAGCAGTTTGACCCAGATATTATAGCCTTACAAGAAACCGAAGCAGAAGACTTCAAGGTCAGTGGTTACCTCACCCACGTCACTGACGGTAAAACGAGGACAGCAATCCTGATCAAGAAGGCCATCAACGCATCGAACACACCCTCGTCGAAATCGTACCCGAGAAAAAACAGCAGCAAAGCCTCTTTGTGTTAAACGTGTAAAGCCCACCAAAGGACCACCTAAAGGATCTAGACAAGCTAATGAGAGAGGTGAAGAAGCTGAGCAAGGGTAACGGGCTGATAGTCGTTGGAGATTTTAATGCTCCCCATGTGGCCTGGGGTTATGCGGCCTCAAAGAAAAAAGGAGAAGACGTGCACAACGTAGCCCAACAACACCTCCTCACGCTACTCAACGACCCGCAGACACCCACGCGCATCGGCAACAGTGTATCTAGAAACACCAGCCCCGACCTCACATTCGTACACGGACTCAAACAGTATGAGTGGAGCTGCATGGACGAGAATCTTGGTAGCGACCATTATATAGTGCAAACGATCATTCCGCACCACAAAGCAACGATGAAGATCGGCAAAGCCAAGATCACGGACTGGCAGGCCTTTCGCAAAGATGAGAGCGCCATTAATGCGACGATAGACGACATAAACATCTGGATCAGAGGAGTCGTGGAAAGAGCCGAGAAGCATACAAGGACAATCCAGCTGTCGCAAATCACCCCCGTGGTCGACCCGCACTTACTCCACCTGTGGGAGGCGCGGAGGGGTCTCGCTAAACGCTGGCAGCGTAACAAGTGCAACAGGAAACTCAAAATTCGAATCTCTAAGCTGATCAAGGAAACGCAAGAGTACTCTGAACAACTTGAAAGAAAGAACTGGCGCGAGACATGTAACAAGCTTCAAGGTACCTTAAGCAGCAAGCGCACTTGGGCGGTGCTCAAGACTCTCCTATCAAAGAAGGAGAACAAGAACGCCGCAAAACAGAAAGTGCAGCGACTCATACACAACCACCCGGGTAAAGAAGACATTATCAAAGAAGTGAAGGAGAAGTTCCTCGGTACGGAGCGGAACATAAGTGTAGATTCGCATTTCGACGAGTATCGAGGCAACCCAAATATAGAACTGGATCGGCCCTTCACAGAAGCAGAAATTGAGAGGGCCTTGAGCAAGCTCACCCGCAACACGGCGCCGGGGTACGACAGAATAAACAACAAGACACTCCGGAACCTTGACGGACCCTCTGTAGACGCGCTCTTAAAATACATCAACGAGTGCTGGGAACACGGTAAAGTACCACCGGAATGGAAACATGCCGAGGTAACCATGATACCTAAACCCAACAAGCCCATCAGCGTGCAGAACCTTCGACCTATATCCCTAACCTCGTGTGCTGGAAAACTCTACGAGCACATGGTGCACAACCGCATGATCGACTATCTCGAAGACAACGAACACGTCCCAAAACACTATGTATGGATTTAGAGCTCACCTGTCCGCGCAAGACGTGTTGCTGCAAATCAAGGAAAAAAGTAATCGACAAGCTGGACACGCACAGCAAAAGAGCCATCCTCGCACTTGACGTGAAAGGGGCTTTCGACAACGTGTCCCACGAAGCCATACTGCAGCACCTCAGCGTATATAACTGCGGCGAAAAAAGTATATAATTACATCAAAGCTTTTCTGAAAGAACGGACAGCCACAGTGGGGATAGGCAACTTACGCTCTGAGAAATTCGACATACCGCGAAAGGGAACGCCACAAGGCTCCGTCATTTCGCCGATGCTATTCAATCTAGCGATGAGCTCACTACCCAAGCAACTGAAGCAAATCTACGGGCGAGACTGCAAGTTCTGCCCGCCGGACACGCCCAACACCTTGCGCTATATGGTGCTTGGATGCAGGAATAATCGAGAAGCACCACCATTATCATCACCACCAGGCGATAACATGCGCAAAGAGGCGGATTCAGAAGAAGAATTGGAAGACCAGTGGGAGGCTCTGCTGGTGACGCAAGACCCTGACAGCCAGCTGCGGTTGGTGAACAGGGCTCGGGCGGCGGCAGCGAGCCATGGCTACCTGGACTGAGGAGGCCACCCACCTTTGGGCTCAAGGAGCCTGGTCTCACAATAAAGTTTATTTCTCTCTCTCTCTCTCTCTCTGCCTTGGTAAACGACCGCCAGCACCAAGCAGTTCGAGTTTACTCATGTGGCTTTCTTCTAGTTAAGATTTCAAATAAGGAGAAGCTTCTGTAGTGCAATAAGTTCACTTCGTGAAAATTTACCTCTTAGCGCACTACGGCAGCCTTGCTGCGGTCAAGCTAGGGAAACGATGGAAAGCGTGGAGCATGTTTCATTAGAATGTAAAGATATCTGCCCAGCGGTCGATCAGTGGGAAAGTAAACATGTCCGCAATGGAGATTAGTAACAGGCGATTGGAAGATTGGTGGAAGAAACGTAGGGATACGACAAACAAAGGAGGCGTACAAAAACAAAGTTCACAATAGGGGTTCAGAAACTTTGGTTATGCGAATTCATCGCAGGGCTGTTTTCCCTTTTTTTCTTCTTTTTTAACGTAGGTAGGACATTAGGCATTAAAATAACAAGTGCTTGGTGGCACAACCCACCGCCCCGTTCAAAAGGAGATGCTCATAGCATCCATTTATTCATCCATCCATCCATCCATCCATCCATCCATCCATCCATCCATCCATCCATCCGTCCATCCGTCCGTCCGCCCATCCATCTATTTATCCATTCGTACGTCCGTCCGATTGGGAAGAATTGGGGATAAGAGTTAATGGAGAATATCTTAGTAACTTGCGATTCGCTGATGATATTGCCTTGCTTAGTAACTCAGGGGATCAACTGCAATGCATGCTCACTGATCTGGAGAGGCAAAGCCGAAGGGTGGGTCTAAAAATTAATCTGCAGAAAACTAAAGTAATGTTTAACAGTCTCGGAAGGGAACAGCAGTTTACAATAGGTAGTGAGGCACTGGAAGTGGTAAGGGAATACATCTACTTAGGACAGGTAGTGACCACGGATCCGGATCATGAGACTGAAGTAATCAGAAGAATAAGAATGGGCTGGGGTGCGTTTGGCAGGCATTCTCAGATCATGAACAGCAGGTTGCCATTATCCCTCAAGAGAAAAGTTTATAACAGCTGTGTCTTAACAGTACTCACGTACGGGGCAGAAACCTGGAGGCTTACGAAAAGGGTTCTACTTAAATTGAGGACGAGGCAACGAGCTATGGAAAGAAGAATGATAGGTGTAACGTTAAGGGATAAGAAAAGAGCAGATTGGGTGAGGGAACAAACGCGAGTTAATGATATCTTAGTTGAAATCAAGGAAAAGAAATGGGCATGGGCAGGGCACGTAATGAGGAGGGAAGATAACCGATGGTCATTAAGAGTTACGGAATGGATTCCAAGGGAAGGAAAGCGTAGCAGAGGGCGGCAGAAAGTTAGGTGGGCGGATGAGATTAAGACGTTTGCAGGGACAACATGGCCACAATTAGTACATGACCGGCGTAGCTGGAGAAGTATGGGAGAGGCCTTTGCCCTGCAGTGGGCATAACCAGGCTGATGGTGATGGTGGTGATGGTAGCTAGATGTGCGTCGTACTTCTCTGTGTACAAACCTGTGATCACCAGTCTTCCCCTAACAAGCATCAGATCGCCCTCGTTCTCGAAGGCGTTTCACTTCACTTCACGTCCGTCCGTCCGTCCCGTCCTCCCATCCATCCATCCATCCATCCGTCCGTCCATCCGTCCGTCCGTCCTTCTGTCCGTCTGTTTGTCCGTCCGTCCGTCCAACCATCCATCTATCCATTGATTCATCCAACCATCCATCTATCCATTCATTCATCCATCCATCCATCGATCCATTCATATCCGTCCGTCCGTCCGTCCGTCCGTCCGTCCGTCCATCCATCCATCCATCCATCCATCCATCCATCCATCCATCCATCCATCCATCCATCCATCCATCCATCCATCCATCCATCCATCCATCCATCGTTACTGGGAGCAAACTAAACACTGTCAGAACCAACATTACTCTGGCAAGGATTTACGACGTCGGTAGTTTTTCAACCGTGAAGACTGCTTCAAGTGGCACTTCAAATCAACTTATTTGACCAAATAATACTCAACCGAATAACACTCTTCTCCAGCATATCTCAACGTTTGTATCTTTCTATCTGAATCTCCTTACACACTGTCTCATATCGTTCATCAACTTAGTTTTCCTTTTCTTTTTCTCCCATATTTTCTGTCATAGCCTTGTTACCGATTAACTATAATGACAAGCTCACGTGAAGGAACAAAAAAATTGCAGGACGCTTCAGCTTCACCTTTAAGAGTGGAAGGCGACAGCATTCAAAGATCCCTGACTGCTTCGCATGCTTCCCGGGAACTGGAGCGTATGTAACCGTAATGTTTAGCTGGAAACGTTGGCCGCGAACACTATGCATGAAGGCGAGCTTTGTGGTAGAACGGGTGGAACCACAGCCTCTTACATGGACAGCGATGCTGCAGAGGCGAGCGCCAGCTGGAGTTAATGCAAGGAACTGGGCGCGCCGCTCCGTGGCCCCCAGGACACCCATCGCGCCAGCGCGCGCAGAATGGCGGACGCCGCGGCCGGTCTGTCAACGGCGCGGCCGGTTTGTGAGTGTGAAGGGGTTTCTTTGAGTTTTCACGCGACAGAATTATGTTTTCTCGTATAGTCAGATTACAATCCGTGAGCTATCATATCTTTGGGTTGCGTGCAAGCCGTAGTTTACGATTTTCTGCGTATTTTAGCCTGAAAAGCTTATTTAGGTCAGTAAATTGTTTGCATCATATGGAAGGCCTGGGTATACGTGGTTCGAAAATCTCTGCTTATGCAACGTCCGACGCTAAATGCGAGATGCCGGTGCCGGTGTTTCTGCGACGCGGGCTCCTTAACGCTCTGGCGTTAGAACGGGTAGAAACGAAGCACAGCACGTTACTCAAGTAAGTCATCATGGGTCGTCACAAGCAATATGTTAATATTACAGCACTAGTCTCTCTTCCTTTTTTTATTGGTGATGTTGAAATATACATTGCCGCATCTATAAAAAAGTATCTGCCCTCTCCCTCTGTTGTTTTTCCCTACGCAACCAGATCTGAAGTGGTGCGATCGTTCGTGACGCGTATTTTTAGAACCGTATGGCAAATACGATTGCTGCGTGTTCCAGCGTAGCTTTTCAAAGCCGCTCTCAGGTTATCCTCTTCGACTGACTATGGCTTGCTGTAGCCAAGCAGCGTTCCTTGACCTTATAATGAATTACTGATGAGTAAACTACGGGCTCTTACATCTGACAGCGAAGTGACTAGCGTCTTCTTTTGACCTCGCATCGTAGGCAGCGACGACCACGACTGGCCGGACTGCCCGGACTGCCGGTCTGAAGGAACGCGCTCGCATTGACGTAAGTTCTCCAGGAACCTGTTCAGCTGCTGCTTGAACATCCGTGTGGTGAGTGTGTACAGGACGGGGTTCAGCGCCGAGTTCACCGGCAGGAGGAACACTGCGACCCATGCGTATAGCGTCTCGTCGATCTTTGTTCCTGCAAGGCACGGGAACGAATTAGAAGATCAAGAGACGAAAGCTGGAGCAAAACAAAAATATCAGATAAACTTAGCTCTGCGAATTGCAGTAAGGTAGGAAGTTTGGATAGTTGGATGAGTGCACACTTCAGATCAGCGCGGATGAGGACCGAGAAGCGATGCAAACGACGCAGGAAGACTGCTATGAAAGAACTGAAGTCTATACTCCTTCCATTCGTGTTGCCGTCGTCTTCCTTGGTTGGTGATTAAAAGTGTGTAGCTCTGATGACATTCGAACGGTACGACTAAGGTGAACATTTTGGCGTGCGCGTTAGACGGCGCTGTATATTACAGGGTGTCCCAGCTAACTTTAGCCAGAGTATAAAACATCCAAATGCCACGTAGCTGAACAGAACAAACGTAATGTTGTTTGCAGTCGCTTGGAAATACTCAAACTATTTTTTTCATTCTGCCTAGTTAGATAATTAGTGAAAAACTCCTGATACGCCTTCCTGTTGCTTAATACGTGCTACATAAAAGTGTTTTTCCGAGCGTGAAAGAAGCCCGCTAAAATACGCGCAAGGTGCCTCGAGCGGCCAGTCGCACGGCAATTTTGCGTGCATTTGTGGGCTTCACTCACGCTCGGAAAAAAAAAAAAAACTTTTATGTAGCACGTATTGAGGAACAGAAAGCTGTTTCGGGAGTTTTTTATGTCAGCCTGAAATATTCTAATCGACACTTTCATCTAATTATCATATTTGAGAAGTTGAATAATCAAGATGAATTATCTCATTAGGCGGAATAAAAAAAAATAATTTGAACGACTCCAAGTGACGGCAAATAACATTACCTTGGTTCTGTCCAGCTATGTGGCATTCGAATAGCGTTAAACTCTGGCTAAAGTTAGCTGGGACACGCTGCATTTATCCCTGATCCGCGAAGATCCCTGACTCGTCTCATTACCACACTATGTGTCACAGTTTCTTGACGAAATCACTCGCTGCGTCTTCCCTGTCTACATAGAACTTAAAGCCTGCATGAAGCTACATGTTGAATGCTCCATGTCTACATGGCCTTAGCTATAGATTGAACGTTCTATCTGTGCATACGGAGCGGGTAGAAAAGCTACAAATTTTGTCGCATTGAAAAGAGAACAAAGAGACAGATAGGTCGAGCTCTATTTAAAACGACCTCTCTGCAATACAAAGAAAAAAGATCTTTTGCCATACTAGAAATCTTGACAAGCCAGAAAAGACGCAGGAATAAAAAGAAATGGTAAGCGGCAGTAACCTTTGACGCAGTAACCTTTGACTCGCACCTCGGTGTTGGTGTTCTTTAGGTTAAGTTTAGGCGAGCGCAACGCACGAACCGAACTCCAGGACAACATAACCTCCGTGCTAATTAATTAATTAATTAATTAAATAATTAATTATTGGTTATTTAATAAATTATATTATGGTCCCGTTAAGTGTCATGCCATCATATTGTGTTCTACGTATTTAGTGAAATCATTACTTCCTCTTTCTCCTTCCGGGTTTACAGGAATCCCGCCAAAGTCGTGCTCACGTGGCAGGTCTCTAAAGTCTAGGATTCTGTCACCCGCCGTGTTTGCTCAGTGACTATCGTGTTAGGCTGCTGAGCACGAGGTCGCAGAACCGAATCCCGGCCGCGGCGGCCGCATTTCAATGGCGGCGAAATGCGAAAACACCCGTGTACTTAGATTTAAATGCACGTTAAAGAACCTCAAGTGGTTGAAATTTCCGGAGTCCTCCATGGACTACGGCGTGCCTCATAATCAGAAAGTGGTTTTGCCGCGAAAACCCCACAATTTTATTACGATTCTTTGCTTTGGTGTGCGGTAATCAGTGATTTCTAATTAATTGTTCCAGACACTTCAGTAACTCAACTTATGCCCTGATATCATATCTATAATGAAACCCTTGAATGTTGTAGTGTGCTATCTTTTTACTTATTTTGAATTTCGTCCCTCGTCTTTGCAGTGATATCTAATTAATTTTCATTATTTCAGACACTTCAGTAACTCAAATGGTAGCTAGACTTATGCTCTGATAACATATCTATATTGAAATTTTGTATTGTACTATTTCTTTGTATTATTTCTTATTAGTTTTGAATTTCGCCCCACGTCGTCTCACTTTCTTCTAGTTTATCATAATTGTTTCAGACATTTTCGTAACTCAACTTATGCTTTGATATCGTAACTGCAATGAAACCCATGAATTTTGTACTGTACTACTTTTTTCTATGTTTTGTCTCATGTATTTTGAAATTCCTCCCCGGTCGTCTCAGGAGGTGAACCGGAAGTGCTGCGCAAGAAACAAGAGTGTCAATCGATGCTGGGGCCAGTAAGAAAAAAGGTAGCGATACCACCTTCAAGTTCGTACACCTGCTCACCGTAATGCCATGAATTTTGATGGTGACCGCTACGTCACAGTTTCTTTCAAGGCGAAAGCCTTAGGTGTCTATGTTGGCGGTTGCGTTGACGAAACATCGTCGTGACGAAAAATGTTCTACGCCACAAACAGTAAAAGGGCCGCAAGAAAAACGCTAGGATTGACGTCACATTTCTCAGGGAGGTTCCTGTAAGCAAAATAAATTAGACTCAAAACAAAATTTGGCACATTTCTGTTTACGTGGTAATCGAGCACGCTTCCCTGAAGCCGTGGCTGCTCCGCGGTTCTCGCTTACTAAAGGCGTGCCTAGTGCGTGCTCGATTGCCCAGGTCAGGTCGCAGCCATCTCGCTGACTATGGCCTGCGTCACTGGGTGGCGCACGTGACAGCGCAAAGGAGGGGGTGCCACGTCAGGAGTGTGTAAAATGAGCACGTTGATGACGTTCCGAGGTCTACAAACGGCGCCATGCTCGCGCGTTCCCACACGTAAGCACTCTTTTATGTGTCTGCCGAGTTTTTAATTTTAGCAATTGCTGTCGCGCGAGCTGTAGTTGCGCAGAAAATTGGGCGTCCGCGCTCTGCGCAATGACGTCACAGTCGGAGCGGAGGCGGCGGCGTGCGATGGAGGAGCGTGCACGCTCTTGCGGCTCGCGTGAGCAGCCGCGCAAGTAGGCCACTGCGGAAGAAGCGCGTGCTGCTCCGCCTTACCGCGGAGGTCGCCCTAGTGCAACACGGGTTCTTCCCGTTGAAGCTCGTTATGTCTTTCAAGAAGCCTAGCCAAGCTTGTATGACTTAACGCATTATCAATATGTAGCACAGAAGCCTAACCGCAAATGTATAACTTCATGTATTGCCACATATGTAGCCAGCTTTCGTGCTTCTTGTGTTGCAAGAGTGTGACACCGGCCGAACTTTCCCTTTGTTTTGCTTGTAAGCATGAACCTCATTGTATTTTAAAGGGAGTCTTGGGCTATATGTACATATCTTAACTCATTCTTGCGGCATCACTACTACCAGAAAATTAAAAAAATAAAGAGAAAGAATAAATGCGCTGATTTCTGTGTCGTCCCACTGTGTCGCCCTAAACTTAAGAAAGTGGAAGGTTTGTCACCATATTCCTTTCTTGTAATCAAACTCTTACTGCAACATTACTGAAAATACAGTTTTGCCAGAGTGCGTATTAGTATAATGTAATTCTATGTTTATCTTACGGACCACGACAACTCGAAATATTCCTTTTTCTCCTTGATGTCCCAGAAGTTTCCTCGAGTCTGCGAGAACAAATAAGAAGAAAAAAGAAAGATAGCCACGTGATGCCTACACACCTACCGGCTATGGCGATGATCTTAATGAAGACGATTGGCATCCAGCAGAGGAAGTCGGTGCCTACGATGAAGGAAAACCGCTTGGCTATGGCTCGGTCCTGCAGCTGCTGCGTGGAGCGCAGCCCCACTTTTGAATGCGTGATAGTGACGAACATGGTGAGGTAAGCGTAGGCGATGAACGCGAACGCCACGCTGTTCACGATACAGAACACGAACGCTGAGTACTCCCAGCCTGTAAACGGACGCAAAGAAAAACGAATCTTTTAATCGTACTACATCCTGCCTTCTCACACTGCTGTGCGTGTGTTTGTTCGTTTCTCTTTTCCTTTTTCCTTTTTATTTTTTACGGCGATGCTGTTATTGCGGCTAAAAGCGTTAAAGAAGAAAAAGACGTTCGTATATACCTGTTTCCCCAGTTTATGAAGAAACAATAGATCGCTCACAGAGTTTATATTTCGAGGAAATGCAGGGAACGTTAGGGGCGGTGTGTGGGGACAAATTTTGAATTGTGTGTGTGTCGACTGGGGTCTAGATGAAAAGCACTAAACGCTCGTTTCTGACCCACTTAGACGCGTTACTTGAAATGCTATAAAAATTTACCCGCTCCTTTGATGCAGCAAAAGCGGGAGAGATTTCATATTTAGAGTAAACAGGGAGAATCGTATGCAATGTGTGTACTGAATTTTTGAAGAGTGTCATTTAATTATGCGCTTTGAAAATGAATGTTGAATAGTCGTCTTCTCCCAATTTGCATGCATCGTACGCGACGTGTGCTTTGTTTTCGCGGTCTCATATAAAACACATAAAACGCTCTCGTGTTCAAAATGTTCAAAAAGCATTTGCCACGGCATTTCCGGCAAGCACGTGCCATTTCAGACTGGCGCGAGCCTCACTCACCCTTCGAATCCGGGTCGTGGATGTGCAGAGGTAGGCAGACGCCGTTGCTGCCGTAGAATTCCTCACCGTAGTAGTCAGGTCGCATCATGGGCACCGCGGCAAGCAGCAGGGCCACGAGCCAAACACCGAGCATGCAGAGCCACGCGAAGCGGAACGTGCGCCGCTTCAGTGACAGAGGGTACATGATGGACGCGAACCGGTCGACTGTGATCACAGTCAGGGTGAACACCGATGCCTCGCTGCTGACCTACGGGGCCACGGGTGGCGCGGAAGGCAAAGAGAAAAGCGGAAAGTTGGGCGAGTTGGTCAACGTTCGTGTCTGATGCAGTGCAAACAGGGCAAGAACACGAAAGTGCAGAGGACAAACACTTCTTTCGGTGTTTTTCGTCTGGTTTCTACTGTTTCAAATACACAAAGAAAATGTCAAGCTACGAGCTTCGGAAAACACAAGGAGAGAATCTTGATGTAAGAGAGACAGATGAACGACGAAGAAGTTGCGCTCACTGACCAATTCATGCTGAAAAAAAAAAAAAAGAAACGCCTTTTGGAGTCCCTGTGGCTTTCTTGGTCACACTAAATATCGAAGACCCTGTCAGAGTCCACTCACACCATGAGTGACGCTGGTAAACCCTCCGGCACGGCCATGGCTACCGAAAGAAAAGTTACTTAAAGGTGTGCTGAACCACTTTTTACTGATTTCGAGAAATGCGTTTGACGTTGAAACAGACAATTTCAGAAATACTTTGCCGCAAAAGAAGTACTTCAATGCGTTCAGCAGATACGGAACTCAATGCGAAGCGAAGTCTGCCAAGGCGTCTAGCCAGGAGCGGTCAAAAGTGAGCGTGCGCTGGCGCGCGTACGTCTGGTGTGAGCTTAGGTTTCGCGCGGTTCGAGGCTAGTTGAGTGTTCAAAACTCATAGAAATTAGCGAGACCCGGAAGCTACGACACGGACAAGCAGTGTGGCCAAAGCTTCATTCATGTACTGCGGGCGACGCTAAACGTTAGCAGACTAGTCGGCGATAGTGCGATAGTCGTACTTGTGGAAGTAATTCCTATCAAACAATGTAATTTCTATTTATTGCCTGCGTCAATAAATATACCCAGTAACAGTAGAAGGAAGCGCTTTGATGCATACACGCTTTGCTATTGGCCAATAGTAGCCGCGCATGGGAATCTGCTATGTGACGAAATATAGCAGCCGAAGAAGAGTGAGGAGAAGGCGCCTGTTCAAAAGAGAGTGCTTGAGAGAAAACTGACTTCGCGCTCTACTTGCGAGCTCCTCGCGAGGCACACGACTGGCAAATGTGGCTGTGATATTCACAGCAGCCTGGCCCTATCCACGGACTGAGTTTTTTCACCATGCCCGGGTTCTTCAGGACCCCTTCAATAATGGACAACGGTGCCGCCACACTGCGGCAAGCTATGCTTAATGCGAAAAGAGGCTATATTCTCACTCAAATTCTGTTTGGCCAAGTGACATACCTGCGTTGAACTTTTAAGAGAGAGCGGAGTCCTTGGCAACTCAATACTACTCGATATCTAACCCTAACGCACTTCGACCGATAAAACCATGCTACCAAATATCCGGGCGGGACGCCCATTGTCAATTGATCAAGAGTAATCGAGGGGATTAGTCCTCATCAGGGCGACGATTGCCTCCAGCTTGAGACATCCCTTGTTGAACCGCTGTTGATGGTTTCTCCTCTACATCTTCCTGCCAACATTTGTCTTGTTTACGTTGTCGGTTGGGTGCTTGACGTTCAGACGTGCTTGGAGCATCATCGAAACCCATCGAAGGCTGTCCGCAGCTTTCTCGTTTGTAGGTAGCAATGACAACAATAGTCCGCAGCATGTTTTCTAAGAACGGAAGATAATCTTAAAGCCAGGGGTTTAACGTCGCGAAGCTAGACAATGGCATATGAGGGACGCCGTATATTGGAAGGCTCTGAATGAATGTTGACCACCTGGTGCTCTCTAACGTGCACTCCAAGCGCGATATGCACCAGCGTTTTTGCATTCCGCCATAGCAAAATGAAAATCCTGGATAGGTTTCCATGATAATCAATGAATAACATGTAGTGGTGTTGCGAATATATCCTTTTTTAGCATACTATTTCGGGGAATGAAATCATGACGCAGCCCCAAGTAAGGGGAAAGAAATATGTCCGACATATATATAGTGTATGAGTCTATGCTAGCCGCGCCGGCAATTTTCTGAAAGTTTGCTGACAAAGAAAATGTGTTCAAACGGCATCCTAGAGGCTCTTTTTCGTGCTACAGCTAATGCGTTAGAAAGGCTGACGTGAAGAAGGCTCATAGAATATTCCTAAATATCGAAAATGTTTGGTTTTTGGTTATAAATTTTCAATTTTGTGCACCTTCCTGCGTTTCAATTTTTTTCTTGATTCGTTATGCATATTGGTTAAAAAGTGCCGTTCTTTGTTGATCATGCTCCCCTCTTACGTAATACCCCATCAGAGGCCTTTATGGTTAAAATAGATGATGCTGTTGCTTCTGATGAATACGATGACGATGACGACGATACTAACTGCTGCTGCCATTTCTACGCTGTTCAGAAAAAGCGCGCTTACCGTTGACAGGAAACCCGAGACGCTGCAACCAACGGAGCGTCGCCAGCGGAGGTCGTGGCGAATGTACTCCCCTCGGAAGGCCACGTCGTGCGAGGCGATGACGAACAGGTAGACGCCCATGATGAGGTCGGCCAGCGCCAGGTTCTTGATGTAAAACGAGTGCACCGCGTTGGGCTCACGCAGCACTAACCTACCGACGAGCACGAGAAGGTTGCCGAGGCAGGCAACCAGCGCCACCACCCACACGGCCACGCGGAGGACCACGCTGTCCAAGAGGTGCGCCAGACTGCTGATGCCGTCTCCGCGTGGTTCACAGACCCGAACGTGCAGCGCGGAAGAGCAGAGGCTGAAGTCGCTGAAGTAGCTGCGCCATTGAGATGAAGCCAGGTGGGAATAAAAGATAGAGGGCAGGGGGTAGGGATGAACGTGAGATGAATTTCTACATGAAAATATATAAACTTTAGAAACTAAAATGGAATTGATTTCATCACCGGCCAGTATTAGCACACTAACACAGTCAATATTTCAGTGGCATTTCTTGCGTTCTTTTAAAAACTGTTGACCTTGAATAGCAATGATATTTTCTTCTTATACATACAGGTTTGTTTGTTCGTTTGTTTGTTTGTTTGTTTGTTTCTTTCTTTGTTTGCTTGTTTGATTGTTTGTTTGTTTGTTTGCTTGTTTGTTTGCTAGATTGCTTGTTTGGCTGGTTACTTACTATATAATAGTCATGATGAAATTGTTCTGCTTGTCTTTTCCGCTATTGATATATGCCTTCTTTTTAATGCCATTTTAATTTCCACCTACTCCATGTAATGGAGTTGGTGGGTGGGACTTTAGGGTAAGTAACGAAATAAATTGAGTGAACCGAGGACGACGCTGTAGCATGATACCTCACATGGCGCCACAAGAGTGTTCGGCGTTTGCGGCTATTAGTTTGATAAATGTCGAAGTACTCTTCATTAATGTGACTATCGCATTTATAAGAAAAACAAAACAGTTTTTACTTGTAGGTGCACTTAATACGTATAACCTGCCTCAGTGATAGTTAAAACATGCAGCACAGTATTCGGCAACCCTGGGTTTTCTGCTCTCGTGCAGCAATACCAGGCACAGTTTTGTCCATTATCGAGATGAATGCTCGTTCTAATGCTTGCACAGCATATTAACGTACTAACATGCTGACGAGCTGCCCGACAATTACATGTAGAAAGTAATCTTGAAGGGACACAGTCGCCATGTTAATAGAGTCAGTTACCAAACCACTTCAACTACTAGGATGGCCGAGAATACTTTCCTCGCAACATATATTCGCGGACGAAGCGTTGAAGAGGACGCGCCGTATATATTCATGACTAGGAGATACCTGTTTATTTTTACTGTCTCTCTATCCTTCAGGGTGGAAACATTAAAAAAGGTACAACAAGTTGAAACGCTTTCAAAAGGTTTCAACTGGTATACGACTTAACTCACCAAGACGAGCGTCGCCTTGGATGCGACAATCGAAGATACACCTGTATATTATGACTGGAAAATACGTTCAAGTGTTAACAGCTTCGCGAGCTCGTCGTTTCAACTCGACATTGCCGCGACGGTTTTACATTCTTAAAAACGTTTAAATAGATGCAGGAAAATCTCTGACATGGCTACGACCATGCTGATACGTGCCTGAAACGTTGACGGCATACCGTAACTGTCTGCGCCTTTCACCACAACCGTGCGGATGTACTATGTGACAAGCTTCTTTTCTTCCTTCATTTGCTTTGTTTTCTTTTTTTTTTTACCTCGAACCTCGAAATTGGCTTGACTAATTAAGTGAGTGTCTATTTGCGCAACCATATTGTTGCCGTCGTTGTCATCGCTATCGTCGTCAGAACCGCTCCCTCCACCCCAGCTTCACCGTCAACATAGGACGAAGAAAAGCTAAAGTTCTCTAGTCACCGAGCCTGGGGATCGAAGTCGTGGCCCTGCGGCAATATGCCGGTGGGATCCGGGCACGCTATCTCCTGAGCTGCAGCACTACATTTGCAGTCGGCAATTTGTGCGGGTTTGCGCGCGCCGTCTCCGGAGACTGTTACGGCATCTTCCGGTGGTCGCTTTGGAGCGCTACAGGGGCACCCAGAGACCGTCGAGAAAGAGCGCTCCGACTACATTCGGCTGGTTTTCCATACGAAGCCATTCCTCGCCTCATAACAAACGTCTTTCTTCGGCAAGTTGGTGCGACTTGGAAAACGTGATTCTATGGCGCTAAATAGACACACGCAAAAGAGAAAGACACACAGACACACAAAGCGCCAACTGCAAACGGGTTTATTAAAATAGAAGCTAGGGCACGGTAATTAAGAAGGTACATTGATAAACTGTAGTAAAGCGAGAAACTGATGGCGTGCATTTACGTTGGACACTTCGTGCCGGTACGGCACGAAAAGAGATCTTGCAAGTCTCTCTAATCGCAGTGTGCCCTAAGTTGACAGTATTGCCTACCTGCAACGGTGGCTTAATATGGCGTTGCCCTACTAAGCCCGAAAGCGCGTGATCGAATTCTTGCCATGGCAGCCACATTTTGACAGCGGTGAAATGCAAGAACGCCCGTGGTAGCGTGCGTTTGGCGCACGTTAAAGGACCCCAGGGGGTCAATATTAAGTGGAGTTCTCCACTATACGGCGTGCCTCATTAAAGAAACATGTTGTTGTTTTTTGTCTCGATTATCAATTCCACAGGCAGTTAACACGATTGATACGATGGAGGAGGAGGAGGAATAAAGATACGATGTTTCTTGCGTAAAACGCATTTATCGGACCCACTCAGGAATATACGAGAGTGGGTCCCATAAATGCATTTGACACGATAAACATCGTATCCAGTGGGTTTAACTGCCTGTAGATTTCACTACTGAAATATTTTAGTAACAGTGATTAGATTACCTGGTTTAGTTAATAATGTTACTAACTCTACCGGTACCAAGCGCAGTTATATGAAGGTATGTGACAACTAGTTAGTAACAACAATGGCCGTATTACTTTTGAAAGTTGTGTGATAACCAATTAGCGCCCTACGCGTGTTGCCGCCTTTACTACAATGTCATTGGTGCCGTTCCCCAGTATGCTAGTGCAATACGTACTGAACGCGCACACAGGCAGACATAATTCTGAGTATCGGCACGCAAACGGCAAATATGACAATACTTAGCAGTACTGGGGCCGAGGCTCGATTTTCCGGACAGCGTGACACCCGGATGACGTGATTATCTCGCACATGAAGAATATTATCTGACGGTATTATCTCGCACATGAATTCGAATAACCTCGCCTCATTGTAGGCGATGCGCCGTCTGGTATTCCTACATAGTTCGTTCTGGTTGACATAGAAACATCGCTATACACTCGGCCGGCGCATAAGGTGGCCGCTGAAGGTGCGGTGATCCTTTGTGGTCGACGTTTCACCTCGCTGTCTTTCGGGTATGTGTAGGGAAAATACCCAACGCGTGGCTTTTGGTGCATGAACCGTCAGCATCTATCAACTCCGGTGGACAGCCGGGTGGAGCACTTAGTAGGTTCCCAGTGATCAATATCGACGTGTCAAAAGACGAGGAATGAAGGAATAACGCAACAAAGGCGCTGTGTTCTTCCTTCAGACCTCGTCTTTCGCGCTGTGCAGACATGTCGATGTTTAATCAACAGCACGCCCACGCTTCCACCTTCCCAGTGATCAGCCGTTCTCGACTATACGAAAGGTTGACGTTGACCGCATGAAAAAGAATGGATTCTTTTAAAATTCCTCTTTTTTTTTTGCTACCTGTAGCGAGGGGCACTGAAGAAGGAATGGAAAGTTCCAGCCCAAAGCATGGTACATGGTAACCAGGGAAGCAAAGGTGCTTCAGTGAAGCGGATTTCATTTCAAAACCAAACCGACGAATCAAGCTCTCAACTGAAGGCTTGAGGTTTAAAAGACAGCACTGAAAGATTAGCACGCAAAACATAGAGGTAAGAAAAAGTTTCAGTGAAGATGGGTGTTCAGTTACATTGAACGAAGCATGAAGCAAACTTCCCTCGTGTAATTTCTTTTATCGTTGCAGAGTGACACCTACCACGACACGAAGGGGGCAAGCGTGTGAATATCGATCGGTCCGCGCACGCCCCTGGGAAAGCCAGGGGTGTGTGCGGCGGCGGCGTGGCCTCGAAACTCTTTAGAAATCGGTGGTCGAAGGAGACCTGTCACGTTTCAATGACATCCGCTGCCATTCTTGTGGCAGGCCGCGCAACGGACTTTCGTTGCAGCAGTGTTACTTGCTGCAGGCGTATCTAGCCTTGCGAAAGTGACCGTCGGATGGATGGATGGATGGATGGATGCTATAGGCGTCCCCTTTGAAACGGGGCGGTGGCTCGCACCACCAATCTCTCGATTGCTTCGCCCGAACGAAAACCTACAAAACGCAGTAGTATTATCTAAAGCCCGCCCCACTACTTCAGGTAACAGCAACACTCGGTACGACAAATAACTTGAACCCGGAGTGCAGCACATGGCGGCACGTTATGCAAGTCACGTCCACCCTAAAGGATCACCATTGCCGCTCCAATATCCTTGAACAACTCTTGGAGGAGCTGGAGCACCTCTCTCCTAAATATCAGATTTCCTCGCGGGTACAAAATGCCACTTCCACTTGAGTTCGGAGCCATCTGGCACTTAAATCCATTTATTACATATTACGCTCCGCGTAATATGTAATATCCGCGTAATATGTGAGCGTCGCCTTAGTGATACCGGGGACATCCGACAGTGTCTTGACTAATCGCAGCCACTCAAGTGTTCTTTCCACGTGTACCACGTGCCGCGCGTATACACCCTTTCCCTTTCCGAATCCTTAACAATATCTTATTCTGTAGTCCCATTCACATCGACGAAGGCTGGTTCTCAGCCACACCGTTACTAAAATTGTTATCTTTTTCCGTTATATTCATTAGTATCCTTCTATCGCGACTTTATATATATAGGTGTTTCTCTCAACTTCTTCTGTATTTGATGATGTCCACGCCGAAAAACAACAATGTATATTTCTATTACATAGCAGTATGGTAGCAGCTCGCTATTGTACGAATTCTAAGAAGCATGCGAGGTATTTGAGCAGCTAACTAATAGCAAATGCGAGTACACTTACATGTGAGTGATGTTGCGAAGTGGAGTGAAGAGAACTGAGGAGCATGTTCGAAACACGTTGTTTCTCAGGTTCCTGTGTGACATAAAGACAGATAGATACAAGTGTATTTATTACAAAAATTCGGTTAACATGCCCGCAGCATTCGTGTAGACGTCAAGTACACGGAAAAGGGAAATAATTCTTTCAAGCGAACGTTTGGGCCCCGCTATTCTGTTCGTAGCTGTCGTCGTTATAGCATGTTTTGCTTTTTAGACCACACATCTTTTTTTTATGTTGCCTGTAAAGTACACGGAAAGCGGAAATAATTCTTTCAAGCGAACGTTTGGGCCCCGCTATTCTGTTCGTAGCTGTCGTCGTTATAGCATGTTTTGCTTTTTAGACCACACATTTTTTTTTTTTTATGTTGCCTGTCAAGTACACGGAAAGCGGAAATAATTCTTTCAAGCGAACGTTTGGGCCCCGCTATTCTGTTCGCAGCTGTCGTCATTATGGCATGTTTTCCTTTTTAGACCACACCTTTTCTTTTTTTTTTGGTTGCCTGTGGCAGATAGCGTAAGCCTTGTCCCTGGGCTGA
The DNA here is from genome assembly GCF_023375885.2 of Dermacentor andersoni. Taxonomy (NCBI): domain Eukaryota; kingdom Metazoa; phylum Arthropoda; class Arachnida; order Ixodida; family Ixodidae; genus Dermacentor; species Dermacentor andersoni. The sequence goes on from NC_092819.1 coordinate 88,123,257, forward strand.
ACTACTAAAAGAGCAGACATTACTCGCACAAGCAATCAAAATTCCTAATCGACTAACCAACAAAAAAATAAATGCTAATTAACGTTTCAATTAGTTAGTTTACGGCTCACACCGCAATTTATGAATTGAACCTGGTGAGTTCCCAAGGCGTTTCCACTTGGAACGAGTTTTCAGAATGATTGTGGCTTCGAGATATTCATTCGAAAAGTGTGCGACAAGATACCTGCGCGTTCCAAACACTTTTGTGCTTCAATTCATAAAATGATAGTGTGTCAAGAAAAAGTAAGTGTAACAACGCGCATATTTACCGCAAGTTTCACGGCGCACATCGCGAAACACGCGCAATCCTTAGAATCCATTTCAAGTAGGAGTGCCTTGCAATTTCACCAGCTACAATTCGTAAATGACAATAACCGCCGCAAAGTAAATAAATGGAAATTAATTTGTCCTTTTTGGCTGATTATTTGATTACCCATTTCGCTTTCTGTGGCAAGCAGTATCCGGCGCTTTCAGTATGCAAGTCAAGGACAAAAGATACAGTTTTCGTCACTGGAGAATTAAAAAAAAAAAATGACCAACGCTTCCCCTACCGGAACATGGGAGTAAGCGAAACTTGTCCTGCGTGCGCTTGGCTTTCCTCACGCTTAAGTAGCCCAGGGGTAACGGTGCCGGATTGCTTCGGTATCCCGCTCTCTCAGCTCGGGATCTTCTTCTCGCTGCTGTCGGATAGCCTGGGCTCGGGCGGCTCTAACGGCTGGACTGGCGCGGTGACGGCGAACCCTTTCACGGGCGAGTTCTCGCTGCCGCTAGTCGAAGGCGGCCAGTTCCTCGGGGGAACGCACAACGCGTGTGGCCGTCCCATCCGTTTTCCGAGAATGAATTGAAGAGAAACGAAAGCGGCGCAGCGCACACAAAACCCTTTCCTGCCCTTTCCCTCCCCGGCTGAAGCGAAACGACTCTGATTGGTTGTACGCGTGGCGTCAGCACGCGCCCATGCAGCTGGAATCTTCGCTAATGACTCCCCCTCCGGCGCCGGCGCAGCTCTAAACTCATCAAACCGCCCTTTCCTGCACCTGCTCTGCTCTGGGAGCAACTAGATTGTAAGCCAACTAGATTGTAAGCCAACGTAAGCAAATTGTAAGCCAATACAAGCTTCGCTTAAAAATTCTCATGCTCTGAAGAAAATCTTCGTATACGTGTCCTCGTTCACTAAGTTAGGTAGTATACAGATATGATTGGCTAAAATGTCGCAATACAGGTGAAGAAGGACCACGCATGAGCAAAGCATCACAGTGACAAAATTTATAGGAATTGATTAGAAAGTTTGCCACAAGGGCACACTCCGTGAAACTGTATCATCATCATGATAATCTTCATCAGCTTATTCTTATATCCACTGCAGAATGGCTCAGGCAGTCTCACTGCGCTTATTGCAAACAGGTACATATCCCACCCTGTAAACCATTAATAAAATATATACAGAGAGGGAGATTAAGATGGACTGCAACGATTTTAATGGCATCATTGGAATCAGACATATGCTGGCGGGGTGTCCCGTGACTCTCCCCAACCTCGTTGAAGAATGGACACAGTGGGAGAAAAGGATTCAAAGCCCATTGTTTCAGGACCAACTAAGGGGCGTCCAGATGGCCCATGACGTCGCTGAAAGGCTTGGCCTGACAGTGCCAACGTGGGAGCGGCCCGCCTTGGCTTAAGAAGTCGAGCCTCCGGACCTCATTACAATAAATGTTTTTACACACACACACACACTGCAGGATGAAGGCTCCCAGCGGTCTCCAATTAGCCCTGTCTTGTGATGACCGATTCGAACTTACAGCTGCAAATTTTCTACCTTCATCACCCCGCCTAGTTATCTGTCGTCCTTTACTGCGCTTGCCTTCCCTTGGCACTCAATCTGCTACTCTAATGATCCACCGGTTATCTGCCCTTCGCATTAAATGGCCTGCCAAGCTCAATTCTTTTCTCTAAAATGTCGACAAGAATATTGGCTATCCCCGTTTGCTCTCTGATCCACACCACTCATTCATGTCTCTTAATGTTGACCTTAACATTTCTCGCTGGTTGCGGTAATGAACTTATTCTCGAGCGTCTTTGCCAGCCTCCAAGTTTTGCGCGATCTGTTAGCACCGGTCGAAGGCAATGATTGCGCACTTTAATATATATGTATATATATATATATATATATATATATATATATATATATATATATATATATATATATATATATATATATATATATATATATATATGTGTGCCTTAGAACTAAACGTCCACTAACATCAACTAAGAACGCGTAGTGCAGTACACTTCTTGCCGACTGTGGTAAGCTCCCAGCCAGGACTTGGTACTGCCTGCCGTATGCAGTCTAACGCATATTCATCGTTCTGTAAATTTTCTTTTCGTGATCGACATCCCCTGTGATTTACTGCCCTCGGTGAACGTACTCCTGCACAGACTCGGTAAACCGTTTACTGCTGATGAAGTAGTTTCAGAGGACCCGCACATTGCATTAGTCCCATTCAGTTCTTAGTAAGCAAGCCCATTGCGCAACGTTCCTTGAGGGTCAAATGCGATGCAAAACGGCGCTCGGCCGCAGCACGTGCCGACATGCATTTGCAAAGCTCGGTCGCCCCTTGACGCGAAGTAAAAGGTCGGCGGATTATAATATATATAATGACTATGAGGTGTTCCGTTCCAAAACTACGATCTGATTATCAGGCATGCAGTATTGACTGATTACGGATTAGTTCTGACCACTTGCGGTTCCTTAACGCGCACACATAGCACGATGCATGGTCGTGCTTGCATTTTGCACCCGCCGAAATGCAGCCACTGCGGCCCGGCGTTTGAGCCCGCGATCTCGTGCTTGGCAGCGCAACGCCATAGCGGCTAATTCACTACGGCAGTGAAGATATTTGCGCAGCGGCTCAAAACTGCCGGTATACACCCAGCGAACACGTCTGCCGCCTATAATAAGCGAAAGGTGGTGGTTATCAGTTCACATCGACGCCACTTTTCGCAAAGTTTCGAAACGTGCTCCAAGTGCATCGCATAGTGACGCTGTGCTTAATGTAACACACAAGTATTTGACGGTGCGTCGTTAAAAAGGCCCGTAGAAGAAATCCGAAGCCCAAGAAAGTGATAAGACGAACTTGCTAGTGATGCATTTTTAGACCTATTTTATTTGAAAAGCACGCGGACAAGTAAGCAGGCAGGCAGCGCTGTTTATGTCCGCTCTCTCTTTCATTCTATGTTCCCGCACTCCACGTCTTAATTGCCTCACTTAGTCGCCGATTGCGAAAGATCAAGCGCGACAAGGTGTGTGTTTGATAAACTGGCTGCTGCCAGTGCAAGAATAAAATTTGAGTTTGTATTAAACCTTCTTGTGTCCCATACAATCAAGTACGAACATTCGATAGTGTTTCAGATTTTTTTCTGTGTATTAAATATGATGTGAGAACACCACTCTTCTATACAAGAGCTACGAACTGCTAATTGACCGTATTGCTGCAGACGTATGTCTTTCAGATTCAAAAGCTTATGATTCCAAAGTGCCTCGAACGGCCAGTCGCGCGGCAATATTGTGTGCATTCGCGGGCTTCTTTCACGTTCGGAAAAGCATTTTTATATAGCACGTATAGAGCAACAGAAAGCTGCATTGGGAGTTTTATATGTTGCTGTGCAATTTTCTCATTGACACCCTTAATCAAATTTTAATATTTGGAAGTTGTATAATTAATTAATACTAATGATGTTTTCGGCGGAATTAACAAAAATACACTGAATATCTCCAAGCGACAGCAAACGACATTACCTTTGTTCTGTCCAGCTACGTAGCATTTGCATACTTTTAGATCTTGGTGCATGATAGTTGGGACATTCTGTATACTGAGTAATGAATAGGTTAAATGGGTACCTAAAGTTAATAAAAGACTGATAAGATTAATTTCGGTAAAATCATTTTAGCCTATATTATACTCCTTAAAACTAACGAAGGGCAAGGAAGCGCAATGGTGATTTATTACGATGGAATTGCTCAAGCGCAATGAGCATTACATTAGGGTAATTAAGACTAGTGAGGCCAAATAAAGTTATTTTGGGTAAATATATTAGCATAACCAAAATTAGTGTTGAGTTAACCAAGACTAACGAAGACTAATTAAAGGAACTGAAGATTAATTAAGCCTAATTTCGATTGAATACCAATAAATTAATTAAGGCTAATCACGATTTATTAAGACTATTGAAGCTACTATATGGGCCATATAGTGACAATAATTTACATGAGATTATTTACCTCAATTAACTACATAATGAAATAATTGGGAAATGAAGGAAAACGTCGCCATCATAGGAGCAGACGCGCTCGGATACGCAGGAGACGTATGTGCACAAGGCGAGCCACTGAAAAGAATGATTACGCACTACCTGGCAACTCCTAGGGGACAGTTTCTGCGGGAAGTTTTTTTTTTTTTTTTTTTTTTTTTGCTATGATAGTTATACTAAGTCGTGGCGGTGGGACGACCTCAGCGCTTCTATTGGTTGAAACGCGCTCCCAGAATGACAAGGGAAGCACGGAAACAAACACGGGACGAGTTTGGAATGCCTTGAATTTCGCGGTTACACATGAGCGCACACGCACGAAAAAAGTAAAACGCAGAACATGCAATACTGGTCATCTTTCGGAGATTATTCCCTGCTTTGTGAACACAGTCATAATTGCAGGTACACATCCGCCCCCCTTACAGAGCATTGAAAAGCGCACGTGACGGATAAGGTTACGTTTAAAAGTTCAATCAGCATTCTCTGCATTTAATTTGTCGTGCAGTCCCTGCGTCCCTCGTAAACTCGGCACCACTGAAAATAGCAGTTTTTGGTGTAGCCTACTTCCGGACAACGTGATATATAGGTTACATAGACTTCGATGCCCTGTCAGACCATCAGTATCCAAGTGTTCATAGTTTCTATAGGGTAGAATTACAAGCTTCAAGTTATGCTTCAAATACCATGCAGTTACGCGAGGTGTCATGTATGCATGTTTTTTTTTTTTTTTTTAGAAAATATATCGCAGTGGAGGATGAAGGAAATACTAATGAAGGTGCTTAGGCTACGAGTGTGCAGCCCTGTACGCGGGCTTCGCCTCAGCATGCACATGCACGTCACAAGAGTTCCGCTTATGCCAACAAAAGTAATAAATATAGGTTAAATCCTCACAGCGATTCGATGTTGGTGAGAGGCCAAAACGTATCGTCAGCCATGGCGTCGATCTTGTTGCCTTCCAGGTCCCTGCGAGAAGCAACCTAAACGTCAACTATAAAGTAATAGAAGTGGTTTATTGTTTTCAAGGAAATAGTCAGTTTTGATACTACAATAGGCATTAGAAATGCGCAGTTCCGAACTCCAAAAAAAAATACAATTTTTGTCAGTAAATTTCATCGTTATTTTTACGAAATTTATGTTTCCTTTCCATTGCGCAATTTTCATCAACTCTGTTCTGCGTACAGGATGTCACGGTATATGTGCTTCACTGTAATGGTTAATTTCTAATGTTCCGACCCATACGCAGGGTGGTCGCACTCTTACAAAAAAAAAAAAAGTAAAGAAGACAACATGCTTGGATGCCTACGTCACCTCGTCTTGATCGCGTTTTACACTTTTACGTACTGTGTACCACGAAACGCATTTCGAAAGTGACGGTAAATTGAGTCCGTGTTAAATGACTTACAGCGTTCGAAGGCTTCCTAATGCAGTGAAGGCCCCGGTCAGGTCAGCCAGCTTGTTGTAAGCCAGGTTCCTATGCGCAAGGAATAAACAACACGGCTCTTAATTATCTGCACAATAACATATGAAAGATATGTTACGGGACGGGGCCAGGAATGGGTGGACATGGGAGACTGGTTCCCAAAAGTGCCACCTCGACGGTGCGGCCGCGCACCCTGCCGTAATTGTGTGGGAAACAGAGGAAAAAATCGTGTCTCACGAACAAAATTACGTATTGAAAACCACTTGCATGTACACATGCTAGAGAACAACACGAACATTCTAGTGAAATTCCAGTACCGTGCCACGTAGGTTCCGAGGACGTTTGAATATTTGGGGACATTTGGTCCGAGGAAATTTGAACACAGCTCATGGTAGTCTTATAGGCCATTTCCTTTCTAGTAATGTTTTATAACTGCTTGTTGTAGAACATGGTTATAATGAACAGGCTTATGTGCTAAAATAATTCGATACATCAGGCCAACTCGGTATACCAGAAATAGAAATACCAGGTTGAGAGTGTAGGGCATCTGCGAGCAAAAACTATGATCGAGCAGTGTTTGTATCGTTCCATTATGCTACAAAAATTGTTGTAATCAAGAGGAAAGGGCAGTTTATTGCAGAAAGCTTTTTTTTTTTTTTCAGCTGTATCTCAAGCTGCATGGAACTGAAGTTACTTCCTTTAGCCATAAAAGGAGATCGCCGTGCTGCCTTCACCAAAACTTCCATCAAACTCCCTTCGCAGGAGGGCAACAGCGTGATACTTATTGCGTCTTCCTCAAGAAAAAAGACGCAGGAGTTGAAGGGGTCCTGAACCACCCACCGGGCTTGGCGAAGTGACATACACTGTTAAAGAAAAACTAAAATTACAGGAACATCCCATGGAACCACAGCTGCACGAACGCCGTACCTTCCGCATCCTGCAACAGGCTTCAACGGCTCCGAAACCATTTAAGAATGGAATCCTGTTATGATAAGCGGTTATGCTTAGTGTAACTGAAGCGGTTAGTGCCGTTATTGTCTGCGATTGTCAGGAAGCCCATCCTATATACGTTTCGCTAATGCAGCATTAAAACTTCAATCGGACTAACTTTTTGCTCGGAACTTGCGCGACGACGCCGCGGCGCGGAAGAACACGATCAGGCGCACGCAGACATGGTTTCTGAGCCGGTTTCGGATGTGCGGACAGCGGCGGCATCGTCCCGGGCTTCGTAATTTCCCCGCGTTTTTTGCTGCTGCAGAGTCCAACCGTGCAGCATTGTGGATTATCCGGCTCCCGTCAAACGATTCCACGGTAAGTTTGAATGAACTTGTATTCTTTGTTGTGTCAGAAAGCTGTTCAGCTATACGAATCACTGACCCATCGCCTGCCCGGTCGCCTACCTTTTTATATGGCTCGCTTACTTGCTACAGGCCAATATTCTAGACCTCATGCGAGTGCTTTTGTGACGTTCGGCCGTCGCCACTCTTTCTGTGCATGCAACTGAACGGCGTAGCTTGCTCTATCGCCTCTAGAAATTTAATATTTATCGCCGAATCACCGGCCGGTGCTTGCTTGTCACTACGTATAGCCGCTCACAAAGCCGATATATATATACATAGTCAATGTGCCTGTGCGGTGGTGATTTGCATAGTGTGTCGCTGCGCGAGTTTGCATCGTTATTGACGGCGTGCTAATGTCTTCTGCCTATACCTTACAAGTGCTAATAATATAGAACTTCAGTTGGGCGTCCGCGAGGTTGTGCGTACGTACGAAGCACGCGCGCACGAAACGGCAATAGTTGGCTGGACGCGAAAGTTGAGAAGGTGATTGATGACCTTCATTGATTGATGATGCTGGAAGTGTGCTACTCAGCGCGGCGGTATGTCGGCTTCTGAAACTGTGTAGCCGATATCAGGCGCCACGAAGTCAAACCACAAGCCGGAGTCATATTTTCGGCCGGGGCAATATGGAAAAATGCAGCTCTGGTGTATACGCGAGCACACGGGAAGAACGTCTCTCAAAAGCCGCAGAGCCCCCAGCGTACGCTGCGCAGTAGACTACGCAGCTTTTGAAAAGCTGCGGGCACGCAAGAGAGCGTGCGTGCTCCCGCGCACTGCGCATGCGCTCTGTCGCCTCCGCGGTTTTCCTGCGTATGTAGAGATATTCCGGACGCCCAACTAAAACTGTCTAATAGCGCGCGACAGCGCGGGCAGAGATGTCATCCGCGTCTTATACACTAGCGCCCCGGTGTTAGATTACGCGCCGCTGCTCAGGACGCGTTCAACTAACGCTGGAAAGAAATTCGCAAGTCAGCTGCTGTTATCGCAGCATGATTATCTTTAGTTGGGGCATCGCACACCTTTTGAAACGCTGCCGGCAAACGAGGCGCTGGTAAGACAGCGCAGCTTCGACGAAAACACCACTTCAATCCACTCCACTTCAATCCACCACTCCTGGCCGCGCGCAAGCCGAGTCGGCACGGATCAGTTATCTTGTTTATCTTGATGTCTTTTTTGTTTTCACACATGCGCTTGTGGGCGTAGTTGCGCACAAAGCGAAGCGTAAGGGAGGAGTTACGAAGTGGCACAGCACGCGTGCATATTTTATAGGGAGCGCGGTTCAATTTCATGACGTCACGCGCAAGCTGTCACAAAGACGAGGAAGTGGCATGGCGTTTCAAAGGCCTGGCTAGCTTTGGAACGAGAGAAGTATGCATGGGATCGTGGCATAATGGTTATATCACCGGGAGGCCGTGCTCCGCGGCCGAAGTTCGATTCCAACGTCGGTCCCCCATTATTTTCATTTTGCGTGCGCCTGTATAAGGAGGCTCCATCAAGACAGAGGCGCAGTGCAAGTTGGTAGGCTAGTTGTGATATCATACTAAAATGAGCAAGGAAGCTAACTGTGTTTTTGCTTTACTTGCGTCGCTCCTTGATACTCGCACCAGTTTCTGTAAATCTACTAGCATATTCAACAAAAGTACGACCGAATATAATGTATTTCTGGCCAGTCTGGGTCCCTCGAGTCTATTCAAAGCCCTACACTTATATTTATTTATAACGAGTATCTATACTAAAGTAGCATGTCCCCACAGACTGGCCACTTGGAAATAAGACACAAGATTTTCAAGTTTCTTTTTTATATTTCAAGTTCTTCTGCTCTTAACCTGCAATGTTACCTGTACATCGCCACTGCGCCATTGCGCATCCATCATAACAGGACTGTATCTGCCGCCCGCTCGTACTTCTTGGTACCTGAAGTCTTCCTTCATTCAGATGGCCGGGGACTGGATTGAGCTCGCAGATCAAACCGTGCACCATTTCAAGGCCGCTGTAGAAGAAATTTTTCTGTATCGAACTGAAGCCCACCCCTCATGTAATACCCGGACAGGGGTGTTTGAGGAATTAAATTATTTGGATGAATTGCAGAGCTAACTCGCATCATGGCTATGTATTGTCATAGATATGATATTATATGTATTGCTGTTTGCCGCGTCATTCTCCTGTGCGCACATCTCTACGCACTCACAACACACTCGCAGTCACATTTCCTGCTTTTTAATTTTGAGTTTCTCTGATGGCCCAAGACAGGCTGTTCATGTTCCTCAAATACAGTACAACTGAAAACTGACCGCCTTGCTTGTTTTATCCAAAACTAGTCCTGAGTATTCATGTAACCATTATGGAGTATCAAATATTACTGTATGACAAACATTTGCTGATGTTATACAGAAAAGGAGAAAGCTCATCAAGAAAGTTCGGCTCCTGATACCCACACAAGAGCCAAAAAGCTGGTTTTATTCTTTATTGTGGCTAACATACAAGGTCCTGAATATTTGGCTGCGCGTGTTGAAAAACAGATTTTGCGCTCACCGCTGCACTGTTCTTAATCAAATTTTGAAGAATGATCGCATTTTGGCGATCATTCTTCAAAATTTGACCCTGTATTTCTTTTCTAGTGAACTCTTGACTGTATGAATTCTACTTTAATTAGACTACCTAGCAGATGGCTGCAACACTAGGGAATGCTGCACAACACAGAAGGAAAGGAGTCACACACACAGCACATGTAGCAATGGCTGGTGTTGTGATTCCTTTCCTTCCGTGCATTTGTGTTGCCGTACTTTATGATGTTTTCATTATTCATCAAAGCTGCTGTACAGCACACCAACCATACAAATTCCTTACCGTGTCCTTACAGTCACTCTTTCACACGCGACATATCCCTCAGGCGCCAGTTACGGTTCCGACTCTGAACTTGCGTGTTACATATATATATATATATATATATATATATATATATATAACCGTTTACCCATGGTAGGGTGTTGACAATGTCCGTAGGTAAATATAGGCTAAAGGTTTTGGTTCGTGGCACAGAATTGGCAGTGTTGGGAGCCACTACGGCTTCAATGGTAGTTTCTTGTGACACGGCATTTGTAATGTTGGTAAATTAGTACGACTTCAGAGGTTCCGGCCTGTGGTACGACATCGGTAATGTTAAGGAGCACTGCGGCTTAAAAAGTTGCAACTTGAGTAACGGCATTGATAATATTGATTGGCAACAACGGCCTCAGTAGTATCATGTACCATTACGGAAACTTACCGGCATCAAGAGTTTGCAGCTTATTATACCGTAATATGACCGGACTTCTCTTTACCAGGGTAGTCCGCGGGTCGCGTACGCTGCTGTGTACATGTCAGCCAAGAACGACAGAAAGCTGAGCTAGTTGGTAAGAATTCATTATGCAAAAAAGGTGCAACCTCGTGTTGTCCACTTCTCTTCTATTGTGTGCTGTCTGCACGCCTCACCTCTTTTGCATAATGTCAGCCAAGTATTGCTGTCGTACGCGGTGCATTGTGCTAGCAAGCGGAGCGCGAAGTCACCTTTCTCTCAGACAATCTCGCTTCAACAGAAGCCTGCTCCTCATGCTCTTCCGGACGCGTTATTTCACAATAAAGCGGATTCCCATGCGCGGCTACTCTGGGTAGCTGCAGTCTGCTACGTAGCGTTTGGCTTACGTTCAACGCCTCGTAGGCACCAAAATCGGATGTCGTGGCCTCTACCTTAACATGTGCGCCACGGTGAGAAGTGCGCGCCGCGGTGATATTTTGAAAGCGGAGCGTAGTGGGCACGCCGCACTCCACCGTTGCCTTCGCAGTGCAAGGCATTGAAGAAGGAACGGGAGCACAGCGGAGGCCGTGTTTGACTACAGGTAACTCCGCTTCTGCTGAATGCATTGAAGTACTTTTTGCGGCAAAGTATTTCTGAAATAACCTATTAAGGGCAGAACCTTAAATGGCTCATTGCAATGGGTCATACGTAAAAAAACGTGGCGTTAATCGAGTGGTACGAAAAATATCATCAGGCAATGTCATTTGTTTTGATACCGAAGGGACATCATATTAGCGAGAACCGTGTTTGATTGGGGTTTTCAAACAACGCTGCGGGTTACTGCCTGGTGCTAGCGTCGGTGGTTACGTAAATTTGACGTCAGGAGTTTGGAATAAAAACAGATTGGAATGACTTTAGGTTATAGGGCTCCTAGACTCAGAAATGTAGCCATGTCTCGAAGGGGCGCTTTCTTGTGCTTTATTTTTTTAAAGCTTGCGCTTCATTCCGTAGTTGCATTTGTCTTCTTAAAGAGCCCGTTATTTGCGTCCGCTAAACGCAATAGAAACCGCACAACCAAAGTGTAAACCCGTAACACGTTCACAATGCTCATATGATTGAGTTAGCAATCCTGAGACATCCTTTTGATCTATCCCATGTCTCTAGATTTAGCGCGTTGCTCGATGCGTGTATTTGCGTATAGGGGAAACTTTAACGATGCGATCTATCGTTTTTACACGTGATCTTGCTTAACCGGAACAGCATGCAAATTGCAATTGCAATTGCAACATGCAATTTCCCGCATCAAGCAGCAGGGTTAGCATAGTTACTGAATGCAGCTGGGCTGGTCGGTGAATTTTGAAGGTGTAGACAAAATTATGAGGCGCGATAAACGATAACGGACAAGAAGAGAGTTTGACTGGTGCTTTTGTTGATCACCCTGCGCAATCTTTGTGCACTGAACACGTCACCCAATGCGCAGCCATCATTTCCAGGGCAGTTACTATAAACGGAACGGACAAATCAGTTCCTCGAAAGGTGGGTAGACGTTGTCTTTCTTACACGTGTTTCCTTTGTAGCTTCGCGCTGCCGTCGAGACAATCCCAAATCACAAACCCTATCGTGAGTACTTGAATTCCCTCAAGAATTATTCACTGGCATGGTCATCTAAGTAACTAATAATTATGCTCTAGCATACATACGATGTCGGCTTTATTAGCCCCTCACGTAAAGTCAGACATATTGTTTTACGACTCTAGCACAAAATAAAACATCAGCAATGGCTTCCAATAAAAGAAGCGATATTCTAATTACATGATACCAGAATTTGGTCCCATCACGGGTATACCCAAGGGCGCCTGGATTTCCGGATACAAGTAACACGATATGCAGCGTAATGTTTATAAGCGAGGTGTCTCTATTTGAGCGCACAAACTGCTTAGTATAGAAACATGCCTAACTGCAGGCTACGCGGTGCGTTACTAAAGGAATAATTTTATTAGATTTCATTCGCGTAACAGAGTATTAATATACGGCATGGACAATCTATGCTAAACGGTTCGATAATTTTCGCGCTTTTCGACCGTTATAGCTGTGTTAAAATTAAAATGTAAGCATTTATTTTTCGAGTCGTGCATCAGTGCGAGCTTGTTATTGGTTGCACATCAAAGCTTCATTTAGATAGATCAAAGTGACACATGCAGCTGTGATGAGACGCTCGCACACATGATCCGTGCCTGGTCGCGCCATAGTGCCGAGAGGCAAGTGATGTCCAGAGTGCTGGACCAATTTGACAATCGACCACTATCAGAACTAAAAACTCTAGGCTAGTACTTCCAAAGAAACTCCGCGCAGAAAGCTTTAATCGTGCTACTAACATTCCTGCGGTCTACCTGCCTTAATGAGAAACTTTAGGAACGCCACCCCTTACCGCTCTACAGTGTATGAAGTTTGTTTGTGCTCGTCTTTCTCTCTCTTTCTCCCTTTCCGCTCTCTTTCCCTTTCATCCCCCCCTATTATTTGCACTTGTGTTGGGTAGGCAACCACAACTACGTCTGGTTAGCCTCCCTGCATTTCTATGCATCCTTTCTCTCTCAATCTCTTGACGTTACCGATGTGAATTTTGCGCTGAATGCTCTGATTATTCACCATATGACGTGAGAGAAATATAATCTTTAATCCAGTGATATGAGCAGTTGGTCGGCTGTCTTTCTGGCAGCTAATATTCTGCACTTCTTACAATGAATGCGGCTTATTCGCTCGCCCGTGGCATTAGCAACCTCCCAGCAGCTCTGGAGCCTGTTAACCAAGGAACGTTTTGTGTCGTCTGCTGTGTTTGGCCGCCCCTACCTATCGTTGCCTTCATTAGTACCACGACTTTTACTGTGCTAAGCGTTACATAAGCTGTTCCACCAACCATGCAGCAAACATTTTGACCCAGCGAACATTTGGATTTTCAACGTAGATCACATAAAATTCTTCTGTTTCTCGTCGTATTCCTTCCACTGGAACACTGACTGCACTCTCCTTACTCTCGGCAATGTGTTTTTTTTTCTCTCGACCATTGCAGCGTTAACCGAAGATCCTCAGAATATCGAGGCACCTGGTGAACATGAATTATTTGTAATTCCCTAAACGATGGAATCTGCAAAGGTCGCGACGACCAGATGCGATCGCGGCGGTGTAAAAAGTATTAAGACTCAATGTTAATGGCGTAAAAGAAATCTATGGCTGTCGTCAGCGAGGAACTTGAAGTGGCGTAGCAGCAAAAGAAGTCTTTTACAGCTGGTAATACACGGCTCAAAAACAACACTCAACTGCTTCATAGTATAGGCCTCTTAGTATAGGCCTCATAGTACAGCAAGAAAAACGCGGGGCTATATAAAACGTAGAAATAAAGGCGTACTTGCGACTCAGTGTGCGAACTCAGCGAAGATTTTCGAACTTCTCAGCAGCAAAGCTGCTTGCCCTCTCAAGGATGCGTAGTGATGCGTACATAGTGCACTGTCTTCCAACGCGTGGCGCAAAGTGCGTAAACATTCTCGCTCGCCTCTGCTCGCACACAAGGCGCGCAGTGTTCATCAGCAGTACCCTACAATGCACCCCGAAAGAACGATTGCAATCGATTTTGGGAAGCGCAGTCACAATCCATTTGCGTAAGGAAGTATAGAACGACTAAAACTTGAGCAAGTTGGTGGCATACGGAAAAGCAGGGCAGTTCATACAAGAGCAGAAGTACAAAACGGTATTTGTGTTTCTCCTCCTCGTCTCTGTGTTTGCACGCCTGAATTTCAGTACAAAAAAGCATCTCGCGTGTGACAACAGGCGGCACATTTTAAGGACGCTTGCACTCAAAGTGGAAAAGAAATCACATTTCTTTTCACCGACGAAAAAGATATAACTAATAAAAAAAAGCACTATCGAGACAAGAAAAAGCTTGATCGACCCTATCTGCCGAGTCGCTTTTGGTGACGATCAAAGTGAGTGGAGCGTGCACATATTTACCATCTGCAGTCGTCCAAATGAGAATAGCGAAGCGCGTGGTTCTTGAGCAGCCCAGCAAAAAGCAAGAGCCACGGAGGCAGCGGACATGTCCGATCAAATGTGATGTGGCACAAGCGGTGTCCGCTACACATCGGAGTTACTCGTACATCTCCGCAAGTATTCGCTTTTCGCCTGGCTGCGCAAAACATACGCGCTACGCGGCTCGCATTTGGACGACTGCAGATACGCCTGCAGGGCCGTAACACGTGAAGATTTCATCCGATTCTCTTTTTATCATCTGTCCCCATGAACGGCCGATATCGGCGACAGCGGCAGGGGATACGGCTTCACTCAAACCAATCACAAAGGGGAAAAGGTACAAAAAATGAAAGGAATGGTCACATAATACGAGCTCTACTATGTAAGCTGAATTTTCGCCGAAGTATAGCTTCGTTTCTCCTCAGTGATTGTAGCATATTTCTTGAAGCATTAAGGTCGTTCTCGTGCGTTTTATTGCGCTTTGTCTCCATAAATGTATTGGCAATGTCTCTGGTTCAATTTCGTCTGTATAGCTACCAGCTGTTATTTCCCACTGTGATACCGGGGTATTACCTAGTGACATTGACCTATGTAAATTCCTTGGTCATTCCAGTGAATATTGCAACCGTGCGGACACTCCTAATAGATGCCTTGTGTCTTTCTTTTTCTGAAATATTTCTTAGAAAAGAGGTCACGAATTGAGCTCATACGTCGAAAATGCAAATCCGTGTGGGTCGAAATGTACTCCTCGCTCATTTGTTCAAATGGCCCATCTGGTAAACACGTATCAGAGTTGTCCGTTCAAGTATCTTAAGAGGTGGAGTACACAGAACTGGGATATCTAGTTTCAATTCTGAATTGCATGTTTGTAAACATTGCGCTTCAGTGCCCTGAAATTCGCCGATGTGCGGAATTTTTTTACAGAATATTTGTGCTCCGAAATCAAAATTGAGCTTGGTACTGTGGGTAGAATTTTGATTTCTCTCATATTTTAAACAATATTTATTCACACCATTGAAACGGTTACATAATGAGAACACGTCTGCGTTTGACATGAATTTGAAAAAAAAAATTGGAGTTTATCTGACGGTAAGACTTCCTCGCAAGAGGAAGAAATTTAGTTGGGCAGGCTATGTGATCTGTAGTGCAGATGGAATCCCCAGTAGAAAAAAGTTTGAGCGCGTCTGAAGGTATTGTAGTATCGTGAGGTTGGTGAACATCCAGGCAATGTATAAAGTCAGCTCGGGAAAGACAGGTAATTGGAGATCGCTGGGGTAGCATGACATGACGGATCGAAGTGCACCTACTTCGTGCTATATATAGGAGGCGTTCGCCAAGAGCCTCAAAGCGCTCGCTCGTCGGCGAGGAGTTCATAACTCGCAGAACCGCTCAGCGGCGTTGAACTGGACATAAGTGCTTTCGCATTCACAACTCATAAAAAGTGCTTGCGTGTCCTCGGACGTTTTGTTGTACCGTCTACAGGAAGTCTCCGCTACGGCTTCTTACGCCATAACGGAGGCGCTCCGACTGACCGTAGGTAATATGGTTGCCCAGTAATTAAATTTCTGACTTCCGGGCCCCTGTAAACTAATGTCCGTGGACTTTATTGCGCACTCAAACTCCTGAAGAAGTTCACTTCTAGACGGCAATCAGCACGATCACGCTCATTCGGCTCTCCGACCATATTACCGCTAACAATATCTACAAGTCTCGGACAAGGTAGCAGAGCTTTAAAAGCCGTCTACGATTCTCCCATACTCTTCTACATAGGATGCTGCTATACATTCTATGCACGATACCTTTCCCGCCAAAGCCAGGGTGGTTCCTCTCAGCCCTAAGAGGAGAAACGAACGTACTTAGCTCTCATGTGATCATTACCACTGCGGCTTAAAAAACGATACCATTGTATCTCTGTTACATTTTTATTACTTTCGTGAAATAGAAAGCTGGTTATCTCTTAAAGTTCTTCATCCGCTGCTTTTGACATAAGGTTCTGCGAATTTGCCTATGTACCTTTGAAGGACACGAATGAATCAAAAAGAATGAAGAATTTTGGTATGGACCAGCTGCGAGAAAGTTATTAAATGGTTAGGCATATTCCGTGAAAAAAAAAAAAAAAAACAGAAAAGAGGGGCAGCGTGGCATTCATCTTTCATTCTGCAGCATTTTTTTTTTTTTCGCGCGGTTGGCGAGTTCGTTTTGCTAATGGAGTATTCCAGACCAGGAAGGCTTCGTTGACAAAACATTTTTCCGTGACACTTTAAGAATACTAACACTTGCAAACGCTCTTCGAAGTTAAAACCGACACTTACAGTGTTCGCAGAGATACAAGGCCCGTGAAATCCTTCGCTGACAGGCGCACGAGCTTGTTTCTTGTTAGAGACCTATAAATGAAGCAGAAATTAGGAATCCCAGCAAGAGATTCTTAAGAGGTGGAGATCACAGAACTGGGATATCTAGTTTCAATTCTGAATTGCGTGTTTGTAAACTTTGCGCTTCAGTGCTCTGAAAGTCGCCGATGTGCGGAATTTTTTCACAAAATATTTGTGCTCCGAAATCAAGATTGAGCTTGGTACTGTGCGTAGAGTTTTGATTTCTCTCATATATGAAACAATATTTATTCACACATTCGTATTCTTGCTACGCCGCTGCAAGGGGTTCTCAGTATACAACGGCCACCATTGGAGAGTTGCAATTCAGGGATGTATAATCGAGCCTTCTAGTTATGCATCTCACATGTGGAACATGCTTGCAGTCAATTCCCTGTAGTGTCGCTGACTTTTTAAACATTTTTTTTTTGCTCCCTCAGCAATACATTGCCCCGTGCATCTTTTCCAAAACATGTAGTTCGAAATTCTACTACACTAAATCATTCGAATTAAATTGAGGGCTGTACGTGCCAAAATCAGGATATGATTATGAGGCACGTCGTAGTGGGGATCTCCGTATTAATCTTTAGCAACTGGGGTGATTTCACGCGCACCCAATGCGCGGTACCCGCATCACGTGATCTCGTGCTTGGCAGCGCAACGCCAAAGCCACTAAGCAACCATGGCGGTTGTGTTACCACCCTAACGCAAACACATGCGTTACATGACACAAAAAAAATACCATGATCTGGGCCCTTACATTTCTGACCAGTACCGCTCACGAATATAGTAGGTCGCAATTTGAAACTTTCAATACACTGATTGTGCGCTACTTACAGAACTTGGAGCCGCTTTAGATTCTCAAATGCATGTGGTCGAAGTGATTCAATTTCATTGCCATCCAGCCACCTGTAAATAAAAAAAAAGTAAAAAAATAAATAAATCGTTGTCTTTCGAGATAAACACTGCAAGCTTCAGCGGTGACTAAGGTTTCTTTTTGTCGTAAAATAAATCCTGGGTTTCCATGTACGAAAATGACGATACGAATACGAAGCACGCCGTAGTGGAGGACTCCGGATTCAATTCGGCCACCTGGGGGCGGGGGGAGTCTCTAACGGGTGTTTTCGCATTTCACCCGCCATCAAAACGCGGCTGCCGCGGTGGAGATCTACAGGGAAATGCGCGACGCTGAAAGCACTCAAGCCCCCAATTATTCAACCTGAGATGCTCTTCACTCGTTATATGCGTTCGGGAACAGACGCTGCCATCAGTGCTATGCATGTTCGCGTATATGCGCAAATTGTGATTCCTTCTTTTTTTTTATTGTTATTCCTCGTCCTAAGCGAATTACCAACGCAGCCTAAAGAAACATATCCGAGCGGTGCTCAGGAATGCTATTTCTACGGAGATATAAAAGACATACTTTTACATTATTAGTGTGTGCTGTTATTTTTCTCCGAGACACGGTGTCTGAATTTCGGGAAGAAATTACGCAATAAATGAAAGCGAGAGAAACGTGGTGGCAGTCACTTGAAATATTCCAGCAGTAGGATTCGGCTGTGTTAAAAAATAGGCCCGTCTCTCCAGGTATGCACAACTGTTTATTGCGAAGAACGACCGGACTCTGTGATCAAAGTAAGTGAAAGCGGCAACCGAGAGCTGTTCAGGCTCCGCAGCATTTGCTCGTGTACGGTGACTTGAAAAGTTGCGCTATATATATATATATATATATATATATATATATATATATATATATATATATATATATATATATATATATATATATATTTAAACGAGAAGAAAGAGGGTAGCACAGGAGCCCGATTTTTATTAGTCATGTCATAAGAAGCCAACAAACACTGACGCCAAGGACAAGATAGGGGAAATTACTTGTGCTTAATAAATGAAATAAAGAAACGATCAATTAATGGAAATTAAAGTGGATGAGAAAACAACTTGCCGCAGGTGGGAACCGAACCCACAACCTTCGCATTTCGCATTTCATCCACTTTAATTTCCAATAATTTATCGCTTCTTTATTTCATTTATTAAGCACAAGTAATTTACCCTATTTCCTTGGTGTCAGTGTTTGTTGGCTTCTTATGATATGAGTATATATATATATATATATATATATATATATATATATATATATATATATATATATATAAACTTTTGTCCTACCTGTTTACCAGCTGTGTTTGTGGGAGCGCCAGGCGGCCGAACTTCCGCTGATTTACCTCGTAGAAAACAATCTTTGTACTGTTCTTTTTACGCATTTTAAGTAATTCTAGCATATGAAAGCGCCACATAATCTTGGACATCACCCGTTGCACTACTGGAACTCGGTTCATGGCACGTAGTTTAAAGCCGAGAGTACAGAAACCTCTTCTTCTTCTTCTTTTTTTTTTTGTGCGACGTCACCTTTTGCCGCCTCAAAATTCCCGCGGGTGTCAAATACGCAATCTCCGCGCAGTGCGCACAGCGTTCAAGCCGCGTCGGAAACGCGAAGGTACGACTGACACGTGATCAGGAACTCACAGGTGCGTGAGGTTCTTCGGATGAACGAGCAAGTCTCCATGTACATCTGTCAACAGGCAGCTCCTCAGGTCTCTGTGTTTGAAAGGAAATACAGTATAAACGCAGAAACGATATAAAATCCACAAGAAATTGATTTTTCTGAGCCGATATGCACCATTATTATTGTTGTTGTAGTTGTTGTTGTTGTTGTTATTCATGCAAAGATACACGTAGGCACCACACAGAGGGAAAGAAAAAGATGAAGAATATAAAAGAAAGACGAAACAAATAAAAAAAGCAAAGCACCACACATCACATTACACGCGCTGTAGGAGCATACAGGCGAGACTCTAGTTCCGTTTTCAGAAAGAGCTCCAGCAATCTGGGAGCACCGAGTTCCAGTTGAAGCACGACATTCCGAAAATGATATATCGGTGAGCGCAGCATACGAGAAAGGTGAAGTTGCAAGAACTTGCTCAGCAGTCCAGAGACACACGCAGAAAAAAATTCACGCGTTATTTATTTTTATTTTTTTTTTGCAGCGAAATGTGGCAAAGCGCGTTACTGTCACATTCACGAGATGCGGGAGATGCTCGAGCGTGTGTAGTAGATCTGGCTGCTCGCTGCGTAACGTGGACGGCTGCACGAGAACGGAATGAAAAAGAGTGGACTTCACAATCGGAGGGACACGCAAAGAGTTCATTCGGCTCGAGCGTCGCAGTGATTCGGGTTCAGCTGCGACACAGAAACCAGAAAGGCCGCGACACTGAAATATAAATGGCCGCGTAATTCCCAAAATTACGCAGACTTGAAACTAAAAGAAAAACAAAAAAAAGCAAATGAGTAGCACGCGTGCTATGCGCAAAGTTGCAGCTGTTGGTGCTTGTACAGGAGATAACAGCAGATGTCTGTAGCCCATAGTTCACGACTAACATGCAGTAAAAGCACAGATGTCGCCATGGCTTAGCCGTGATTCGGCCCACTAATTGATAGCTATGTATACGCACTGCGGTTCCCTCCACCTCTGTTCGTTGACATTGAGAAAATTTGCAGGCTACGCTGGAACTATGCCTAATCTTAACACGAAGTGACGGGCCACCGGACGACGACACAGACAAAGCGCTCGTCTTTGTCTTCGTCATCCCCGTGTTCCGTTATTTCGCGCTACCATTCTACACAGTAAAACGTCTACTACCAGCTATCCCAGTCCACTGCCCTTCTAAGTGGAGATACATTTTTGTTTCCTTTTTTTTGTGTGTGAGGCGATTGTAATTGAAATTCGTCATTGCATTTCGGTACAGTATCCTTGAATCTGCCCAACTTCAGTGCTTTTCAAACTATAAATGAATAAGAATAATGTCACTATGGCAATACGCACAGAGATGGAAACAAGAGTGTTGGTATATTTTTCGTCTCCTCTAGGCTTCGTAAAGAATGCCTTAGGCACTTGACATCGTCGCTCCCGGGCTGAATGCTTCTAGACGAATACACTGGAAGCTCTTCAATTAAGTTTATTTATGCCTACATTTCAAACACCCTGATAATCTTTGATCGGCTTGCATTACGTAGCTTTCAGCACCTCTCGCTAACGCAATACTGTGACTGTAATGGGGCTGACAATTTAAACTTTACTTAAAAATGCAGCAGCGAATGCTTTAGCGCAAATACTTCGGATTGCGGTTGCGTGAATACCGTTCCAGAACGAGATCTATAAACGTAATTTTGAATCTTCCACAGGTACAAGAAGGAGCCGTACACCATCTCGTCATCTATTTCTCCTCCTGTATTTGCATGTCCAAATATATAGAAGGTATAGAAGCAAGAAGGCCGTGTCATGTCCTGCCCCGTGCTGTATTTACCTCGTTCTCGTCTTGCGTCTGCGTAGCGCTTGTTAACATCTCAATCAGGAAACACGCACTTCAGGCCAACTATTTTTTTTAGATGCACGATGATAAACTACAAGAGCGCCTAGACGGTCACACAACACCGAGGGTGAAGGGCATGAAGGTGACATATCGAGAGAGATGAAAAGAAGATTTCGTGAGCGTATGTACACGTAAGCACTTTGTCAAAGGCTATCACTAAGGCAAATCAATCTCATAAAAAAGGGCAGAAAAGGAAACAATAAGTAACGACTTCCAAGGCCTGCGAGCCAATAAAAATGGGGAGGTCGACGTTTAGTATCTTGTTCGTTGAAAGAGGTCGGTCATCCAATCGTGCTGATGTGTTTTGGCTTCGGCACTGTGCATCAAAACTGAAGGCGGCCACAGGATAATTGATCGATGGTCCCGGCCCACTAGCGCTCGGCACTGCATGGCGTTTTGATAAAGGAAGAGGTAGGATGTCGGAAACGCCGCCCCGTTGTTTGGCAAATTATATTTGTTTTTGTGTCTGTATGTGTGTGAAATGTTTCTTTTTTTGCTCCTACGGCCGCCCTCAATTCCTTGTCACTGTCCTACTTTCGTCTTCGTGAATTATCTTTTTTTTTTTCTTCATTTTCCATTTTTTGCCCTTGCTTCTATCTTACATTTCTACGCTTCTGCCCTTTCCGTCCCTAAAGAGTACACAGGAGTTGTGTGCCTTTCGGTAGCAGCCTTCTTTTTCTCTTATTTCCCTTTCGGTTCATTGTATATGTTTTCAAACAGGATAATCAATCAAGCAATCACTTATGTAATTCATTAATTGAATAATAAATAATTAATCGAATCATTACTCTATAGTACCCAGGAGCAGTCACAAAGCCTTCGTACTGGTTCACTTAAAAAGTAATGCGCGATGCAAAATGTACATATGGTAGACAAAACAATGCGAAATAGTAATAACAACAATAATGCTAATTTAGAAAACTTCACCCGAAGCCGCACAGCTAGCTTCAAATGATGAAAGCGCACTTTGCGCGAACAAACATTTGCCGATACGGAAAAAAAACGGACTTACAGTGTTTGCAGCGCTGTTAGGCCACGAAACGCCTCCGCAGCGATTGATTCAATAGGGTTGTGGGACAGGTGTCTGTAACCAGAAGAGACATCCAGCTAGACTCTGCAGCGTTCCAACGAAAGTTTCTGAGGAGCTCCAGTGACATCCTCGTCCCGCTTTAGCAGGACATAACTCCCGCATCGAATCTTAGAGTTAAGAAACTTCGCTCCGCTAAATGTAGACATGTCGTGTTGTCTGTTCGCACTTAGGACCTCACGCCAGCTTTGATGGTCTAACCCGGTCTACAAAGGTGACTTTCATTTCGTTTCTTTGTAGCCAAGCTGATAATTGTAGCTTCATGAACAGGCCGAAGCACACTGCCAAACTCAGGCGTTGGCCGTAATCATGGCGTAAGAACGACATGGTGATCCTAGCTGAGTAAATCGAATTTTTAATACATGTTCCCTTTGGGAGCATTAAGACGGTTCGTGTCTCCCTGGGGAGGGTAGACTCTCAACGTAGGTCCAGTCTGAGAGCTGCCTGCGCCAGCAACATTGCACATAGACTGTTTCACACTCCTAACAGTACTGTTTACAGCACCCGCATTATATGGCAATCTTCATAAATTTGATAGGCGCACGTGGTATGCCACCTTCCATGTTTGGCGACCTTTCCGACAACGACGGCAGCTCTTGAACGTTGTGACGTTCGCGGCCAATATTTCCAGCGTACCCACGTGGAATTACGCAAAGCGCGTTTACCCGTACCCTCGGGACATTTTGGGATGGAGTTCGTGCTGTGGCATCACGGCCGCGGATTGAGCCATTCCATAACTTTTTCCTGCTGGGCTGTGTTTTGTACCGCAGCGTGCCTGCGGAAGCACGTCGAGGTTTCACGCCCCGCAAATGCTGCTATGCAATGTAAAAGAATTTAAAACATTCAAATTCAATAGAACGGTGTAAATTTCTAATGTTTAAAAACAGCGCGAAAGACGTACCCCGGACAACAGAATAGAGGGTAGGATACACACGGCGCTGTGTGTGTCCCATCCTCTATTCTGTTGTCCGGGGTACGTGTTTAGCGCTGTTTCTAACATTATCGGAAGCCACCAACTCGCCCAATCAGCCGTTCTTCTTCGGTGTAAATCCGTCCATAGCTCACACCCTCACACACAAAAAATGTGTAAGAGTGTGAGTTACAGGAAGATTTACATCGTTCTTTTTTAGTCTTAGGGTGTAAATTATTTTACACTGTATGTATGAGACACATATGCAGGCTCCGCGCGTTCGGGTCATATCTCTGGCGCTATGTTAGAGTAGGCTTACAGGAGCCACACATCACTATTTCATGTTTTGCTTCCGTGTGTGCTCTTCGAGGAAAGTCATGATAGCGAAGGATTTCTAAGTGATTTCCTGTGGCATAGAAAACATAATATTATTTCGCCTAATGGGGAGACACGCACAAAAAAAGTAGATATACCGTCCCCAGCAATCTGTTGCCCACAAAAGCATTGTTTCTCAATGCGCTTTAAATGTTCGTGTTCCACTTACATTGGTACAAGCGCGCAGCGTCATCGAAGATAAACACACGCATCTTAGACTGATAGTATAACTGCTCGATAACTGCTGAAAGCACAATACTGAGCCTCGTTCCAGAATGATTTTTCGAATAGGAATGTATAAAAAGGGCCTAACGTACGGACATAAAGAAAAGCCTACGTTTAAGAGCGTGTGCATCAATGGATGTACTACAGCTCTTTAGACATGTAAAAGCTTTTATAAAGACGTCTTTGTGTAATCTTCCCACGTTATTTGCTGGCACAATAAACTTAATTTGTTTGTTTTCTCGGACATATTACGAAACTGCCGGGTTTGTCTTGTGGGAGGTGAGAAAAGCGTGGAAATAGGGAAAAAATCATTCTCTTTCAGATACTAGAAGAGTTGTAGACTACAAAAGCAATTTGTATGTTATGCTGTGCTAGTAGAAACATCCTTTACAGGTTATTGCGTATACCCAAGGCGATTACTAAAACGCATTGTTTTCAAAGTCCCCCTGGGCAACAGTGTTAGTTTCGACGTGGAAGTACAAAACGTCGCGTTTATTTATCTGTGGAGCGTGGAGTTTGGTGCAATGCTTACGGGTGGTACACGGAACGTAATAAAATCAACATGCTTAAAAAATGAGCATGAACACTTAGGGTAACAAAAACGATTGCATGAAAGAAGTCTCACAGGTTTCGCAGGTTCTTGTTGCTCACGAAGGTGTCCGCTTCGATGTGACGAATCTTGTTACCTTGGAGGTACCTGTGAAATAAAGCGACACTGTATCACTTCGACAAAGGCACACGAAGCTTCGAAAAGCTCGTGTTGACTGCTTAGCTAATGCAGCTTTTACTTCAACAATCCCACTGTATCTTAAAGGCCTTCCTAATGTCAACTACTTTCATTAAATAGATAAGGTTGAAGCGTCTCCGCTTTTGTTCGGGCTCCCGGAGCAGTAATTCGCCAGCCACAAGCAGAAGTAACGAACGCCTTCAAACAGCAAAACGACATTTCATGATTCAATTTAAATTATCACATACTCGACAAAAAGTTGAAAACAATAGCTAAAGCACAAATGGAGCTATCCAACAACTTCACGCTGCACACGCCTTGGGCACACCCGCCTGCTGTGCGGGTGGCTTCAGTTCCGTCGACCTATAAAGATCTGACGACGCATGCGCCAAGCCGCTCACAGCCCCACCTTACCAGTTTGCCATCGTAACAGCTGAAGTTTCATGTAGCGGTCATTGCATATAGATTGTTTTGGTAGACAATCGACACAATCACGGCAATTTCCTCAGCGCAAATTCAAGTGATCGCTGCGACTCTGTATTCAGGCGGTTCAATTCTTTCACCCAAAAAACACTCTTCTTTCTAACATAAAAAAACACGAAAAATTCATGAGCCGTTCCATTCTCTGAAGGTGAATGACCAGCGAAGTTTAGCGAACGACACAGAGGTGACCCATTATATTGAACAAAGGCATGGACATATGTATTGTCCTAATCTGTGGTCATCGTGGCGATGTAGGTACGCGCACACATTCGCGGGTCACGTCTGTCATTAAATGTGTCCGTCATGTAAGACAACGAATGACTCATGCCTCCTTAAAGGGACACTAAAGGTTACTATGAAGTCAAGTTAAAGTGATAAAGCTATGCTCTAGAACGTCTAAGACGTCAACATAATCGCGAACAGAGCTTTATTAACCGAGAAATTGAGGTAAATGCATCACACGATTTGAGACCCCCCAACGACATTCCGGTACTAGCTCGATGACGAAGGCACTCCTCATCATGATTTATGTCACCAGTACTCAACTACTCGTATTAAAAAGATCATCTCATTAGGTTATGAGACGGAAGAAAACGCTACTTGTCTACTTCGATTCTAAGAAAAAATAACATTTCGACCTTACCCTTCAGTAGTATGGGTGGTCAAAAGGTTTCGTTTTCGCTCGACTCTGCGCCGCGCGCGCTTTGGAGTTTCAGTTGTTTCGTTATCACGTCGTGCTGCGCTGGTTCTGCTGGCTCGCGAAACTTGCATTTGGAACAAGCAGCGAGAATGCCACGTCCATGTGATGTCGTGGGATGCGCGACCGGTCCGCGGAACTTGGCCAAGGGCAGTTGCAGCGGCGAATCCAACGTTACTTATCACTGTGTGCCAACGAGTAAACCTCTCTGTTCGAAGTGGTTAAGAGGAAGCTTTAGCTCGGGCCCAACTCCGACGCGGCCTATTCAAATACATGTAAAAACGCAAAAACGTTTTTCTGAGATAACCCCTGGACCGATTTTAAGGAAATTTGTTGCATTTGAGAGATAAAGTTAAATTCTAGTGACTGTTGGAAGCGGAATTTCGATTTAGGGCTTGAATTTTGTTAAAAGCATTTTCAAAAATTCAGACGTTTGAAAAAAATAGAAGCACGAAGTTTACAAGCTAATAGCTCTGCATCAAGAATAGCTATCGCGATTCTGTAAACGGCATCCATTAGACCATTCAAAGCGGACAAATTTGATATGTCAGTTTACATCTTACGTGAATTTGTTACGTTGTTTACGAAGGTTCTGCAAAAGTTGTAATTACACATTACTCCATTTTTTGAGGTTCATGTGTAACATATCAATTTTGTCCGCTTTAGATGTGCTATCAGGTACAATTCACAGAATTTCGATATCATTTTTTGTTGCTGAGTTACGAAGTTGTAAACTTGATAGTTTCGTTTTCTGAAAATTTTCGATTTTCGCCAAATTTTTATAAAGATTTGACGACCTAAATCGAAAATTCGAAACCAACAGTCACTAGATTTTAAGCTTTTCTTTTAAATGCAGCAAACCCCGTCAAATTTGGTGCAGTGGTTGCCGAGAAAAACGAATTCTCCTTTTACATGTATTTAGATAGGAGCACCCGAGCTAAAGCTTCCTCTTAAGTGCCGTACCTCTGCCACAGCGCGTTGGCAAAGAGCCGAAAAATCGCATAGTGTGCTCGCTGCACTTTCGTCCAGAGGATTACAAGTTCAACGCCCGACTTACTGAAGTCCTGTGGAGTGCCTTTCAAAGCAATGCTTTCCCGTAGCGCTCTTCCGTCGGCCTTGCCTGCATTCTCCGAAGTGCAAGAACAACTGCAGGTCGAAGAAGGGGCGGTGAGTGCGGCATTTGGTTTTCACGAAGGAAAAGCTACAAATGTGCGAATATGTACAGACATGACATACAGTTGCCATCGTAGTAGTACGCAACGACGCCGGCAGCGCGAGCCCAAGCAGCAGGTAACGTTCATCAGTGCTTAAATCGCTGAAGTCGAGCCCAGCATCGGGAGCCAATGTGTCGTTGTCAGGGTCGTCCATTGCAACGAGCGTCAAAGTCGGCGTCATAAAATAAAAAAAAACCAGCTTATCGTCGAGCGTTTTCCCTTCCGCTAGCCACCATAGTTCCGCTTTCGCGCTGCTGTCGGCTCTGTCTTGGCTCTGTTTCTGGCCGCGCGTATGGGTTTTGCGCAGAAAAGCCGTAGCGCCGTCTGCGGGCGCCGTTTTACTCACCGACGGTGCAACGTCACTATGACACCATGACGTCACCACTCCTCGATCGGAGGGCGGGCGATTTGAACTGAGCTAGAGGTGCGCGGACGCTTCAGAACGCATTTTCTCTTAAAATAAGTCTCTTCTTCGCATTAAACAAGCGTTTCGAATTTTCTGGGATGGTATTTCAAGAGTCCACATTGACTTAATATTAACCTTTAGTGTCCCTTTAACCAATGGCTCATACGCCCGTAAAGGCGGCCTTCAGATTACGACAAAAGAAGTGAAATTCTATGCTGTAGTGATGAGCGGGAAGGGAGCCAGATGGGGGGGGGGAGGGTCTGTGGAAGACGACGACGCTCGAACCATTGCTTATAGTGATAGTTTTTTGCGCAACGGAGCCAGCCGTGGAAGAAGACGATAATGACGAACGCGCGAGCAATGGCACTCGTGCGTTTGCATGGTTGGCGCCCAGAATTTTCAAGACTGCTTTTTGAAAGAAGTTGTACAAAAGATTTTTTTCGAGAACTTCCGTGCTTATACCCTTGCGCCTAGGAGCTCTTTGGGTCCCACGTGTGACAAGGGTAGTTCAAGCGCGCGTTAGAGGTCCCCAACTCGGCAGGGGTATGTGCCATTGAGCTTGGACCTTTTCTGCAATGTCACGAGGATCGGCCCACATGATGATCTGTTTTGTAGCGTAAAGCTACACTGCGCGGGTTGGAGCCGAGCTTCGCGTGCTTCTGCGCCTGCCCTACTGCGCATGCGCGAGAACCGCGTCACGTCACGAGAGGCGCAGCTGCGTCGCCCTGGCCGCCGCCGACTGCGGCGCATTGCAGAGGTGTGACGTCGCAGTCTCCGCAGACGCGCCGGCGCCGTGTGCGTGCGCTGCTGCATTTACGATTGCGGCGCTGCGTTGCACTGCGCATGCGCGAGGAGGGCGCACCGTGCGTATAAATGCGCTGGAGAGATGGTTGATGCAGCGTGCTCGACATGGAGGTTAAGGAGAGCCGAGCCGCTGCCAGTCGGCGCAAAAGACTGGAAAACCTAAATTCTTCAGACCCCGACGTTGTCGCTTGGCAGTTGGCCGTCGAGCGTCGAAAGAACGAGCGTGCCAAGGCAAAACGTGCGGTCGAGACACCGGAGCAACGCGAAGAACGCCTAGCAAAAAGACGTCGCCAAGAAGCTCAACGCCGTGCTATGGCCTCCCAACAATAGCGGCAGGATCAAGAGAGTGTCAGGGTACCTTTACGCTACGTATATCCTGGCATAGCTGAGCTAAGCCACGGCCAATCTTTTACAGCGAAGCTGTCTATGGTTAGCATCTGGCAGATCGCGTCCGCGCGTACACAAACAATTTTTCATACGTGGACCGTCCCCGAAGACAGTGCAATACCGGGCCGTCTCGCAGCGGAGGTGAAGCAGGCGTTAAGCACTCCCCATACGTGGGTTGATCTCAAAGGTAGCGCTACGCCGGGCCGACCTGCGGCGGTGGTGAAGCAGGCGTTAAGCACTCCCCATACGTGGGCTGATTCCGAAGGTACTTCAATGCCGGGCCGACCCGCGGAGGAAGTGAAGGAGGCTTTAAGCACTCCCCATACGTGGGCCGATCCCGAAGATAACGCAATACGGTGCCGACCCGCGGCGGAGGCGCAGTTCACCATAAATGGGCCCACATACACAGCTTCGCTGGTCATACGTCTTCACAGAATATAAGGGCACTGAGTTTTTGTCAACATCTCAGAAACATATATTTCCAGATCCTAGCCATAGACAGCTTCGCTGCAAAAACGGAGTTATCAGTTCAAACTGTTCCTAGCTCTCAAATTACTCCACGATTACGAGTCAGTATCGAGACACGTTTGATAAAATGAAGTGCGTAAAAATTCTCACGCTCTTCGATGGTTCTCGTTTCCAGTGCTAAATGATCAAAAGTTGGCAAACATTGTTCATTCAGCACCTAT
Organism: Dermacentor andersoni; assembly: GCF_023375885.2. NCBI lineage: Eukaryota > Metazoa > Arthropoda > Arachnida > Ixodida > Ixodidae > Dermacentor > Dermacentor andersoni. The sequence goes on from NC_092819.1 coordinate 88,152,473, forward strand.
ACTCCATGGTTTATCGCAAACTTCTGAGGAATGTCTTCAGTGTTTACTGACAAGGGGGCTGCGAGCGTGTCTTCGGGTTCCGCGGGCTACCTAGAGGTCTGAAGCTCGTCACCCTATATTTTCAGTCATACGAACGGTTGAGACATGCCGACATATTTATCGCATCTTAACTAAACACGAGAAGCATCCATCAAAACTCGCGATTAGCCAAAGAAACAAAATCAAAAATTACAATGTTGTTCAAGAACATAAAGCACTGTTACTAAGATTTGAATTATACGAAGTGGAAGTTAGTGGCCCTCCTCGGATATCCAGAAGCCCTAAAATAGAATTATCGATCGTGGGAGTCATATCTAAACGAGACATGTTCATGATAGTGCCACAGCAACTGGAACTATTCCAAATTTACTCATTATATACCCAGCACATCCACGTGTCATAAAAGTTCCTCGGCTTCAGCATTCGTCCTTGAATATTCGGCGCTGTACGAAACATTTAAATTATCTCGAGCGACATTTTCCACCATGGAAGAACTGTTTGCGATCATGTGTGCTTTGCATTTCACAAAAACAGTAAAAATTCGCAAAAATTGGTTATTTTTATCGATTCACAAGCCGCTCTCGCATTACTGCAGAGCAACAAGAAAATTGTTTGAACACTGCTATTGTAGGGGATGCTCAAAGAACGAACTGACGCAGGCGCACTAAATCGCGTAATTGAATTTCAGTGGATGCCCCAACACTACAATATTCCTTGCAACACTGCAGCGGACGCAGCTGCGCATCGGGCGCACAAAAGCGCGGAGACAATAAATCTTCCTCTCTTGCGCAATTAAGACCGTCAGCTTCGGAGACAGATATCCTGTAGTGTCAGCAAAACTACCTTATTTATTTATTTATTTATTTATTCATTTATTTATTTATTTATTCCATACTGCTAGCCTGGGCACCAGGCCTTGAGCAGGAGTGAGCATACATCATCTTTTGGGGCAAAATAGTTGTGACGTATAACATCACAACGACATGGTGAAAAAGAAGAAAAATAATTGAACACAGAGAAAAACAACAACACAACAAAGAACAAATGAGGAAAAGAGCAATCTAAGAGAACTCGGAGTTATACTGTATGGATGCATTAGCGCAAGCTCTTGGACCACCTGTCTGTGTCTAGTGTCCATCTGTGTCTAACGCCTTTTCCTTGTGTGCGCGTCCTTTGGGAATCGCTGGTACCTCCTTTTTCAAGTTCATACTGTATAACCCATGTATCAACCTATCAATTCCGTCAAGTCTGAGAGGAAACAGAAAATTCAGACCATTAGCACACCACCTGCGACTTGGTATTGCATTTACGGGACACTTTTTATGCAAGATAAACGTGCTCCTAGTTCGCAGTCCATCCAGACGAATATGTGAATCATCTTCGTCTGTAAGGGTGTTGGGACAAGCAAATTTGTTACTTTTCAAAAGGAGATATGAATCATCTTCGTCTGTAAGGGTGTTGAGACAAGCAAATTGGTTACTTTTCAACAGAAGATCATTCTGTCTAAAAAAGATAGTTGGTGCATGGACAACAGTGGGCCTTGAGAAAGGAGCGAACGTCTTTCTTTGAAGAAGTTTTTCGAGGACACAAACATTCCGGCGATATACTGAACTTCAGTTTATCCTAATAAGCTAAATGAGTGATATAAATGTTGTTCTATTTTGGTCATATCGAATATTTGATTTTGTATATGGGTATGAGTACTGAATTTTGGTACGTGCTGCTGGACTGTATTGTTTTTATATATCTGAGGCGGACTTCACTTAACGAACTTACGAACAAATTTTGGCGTAAGAAATATTTTACAGAAAAAAAAACGTGTTCACAAAGCTGAAACTGTTCGTAATATCAGCAAGCTTGCGACGTCCACCCCTGCTAAGACGAACGCTTTAGTCGAAAAAAAAAAAGGCACGTATGTAATAGTAACGCAGGCGCGAACTTCAGTACTTGCGCCAATAGTAAGCGTAAGTCGATTAAAAAGAACCTAAAAAGCCGTCGCAGCTGGCGACTGAAGAAATTTCTACGACAGGTGAATAGCAGTCTTACGAACCTAATGATGTCTATCTGTGCCGCTCGAGCTGACACGGGTAAGCGTTAGCACGCTGTAGCGGCCGATCGGCCAGAAGCCACAATTGATAGCCGGGGATGGCGCGTGCTTATAATTTTGTCTCTCGCTCTGATTTGTCATCTCAAACGCATTGAGCAGTTTTAGGGCATAATTTTATTGCGCGTGCGGTGCTGTGGAAGGCAATAACATTATTGCTGTGCTGCTAGCTTCCGCTGATAGGCTGTGTTTCTTTATGCGCGCATAAACCGGGTTTTTCATATCTTCATGACACTCCACTGGCTAGTATAGCAAATAGCGTAGTGTTCGCCCCTGGCAACAATCGAGTTTGTCATTCACAACTTTTGAGCTCTTCTTTTTATATAGTTTGAGCTTTCGCTTACTCATAGGGCTGCGGTTGATGATTTTTCCCGACACTCATTGCCATGTAAGTGTAAAGACCGTGTAAATTCGTAACGCGACTGCGCATGTATCCGCAACTCCTGAGGATTCGAACCCGCCTCAGTGATAGTTCTGGCTTCACATGTTTTAATTATCTGCAAGAAAAGTGGAAAAATACTTATCGATGAAGTGGTCAGGCAAGGAGCCACAATCTCTGCAATGATGTTCATTGCATGCTTAGAAGAAATAGTCAAGTTGTTAAACTGGGAAGGATTAGGAGCGACGATCAATGGCGAATGCCTTATCAACCTTCAGCTTGCCGACGGCATTGTAATGTTCAACGACGCTGGGCACACATTGCTATGATTTATTGTGGACCTTAACCGAGAAAGTGTAAGAGTAGGTTGAAGATTAGTATGCAGAAGACTAAGCTAATGTTGAATAATCTGTCCAGCGAAAAAGAATTACTCATCGGCAGTCAACCTTTAGAGTGTAAGGGCAAGTTCATCTAGGTTAATTACTCCCAGGGAGCCCTGATTATGACAACAAAATTTACAGAAGAATGAAAATGGGTCGGAGCGCATACGGCCGGCACTGCGCAAACATTACTGGGAGCTGACCACGGTCTCTGAAAAAGAGTTTACAATCATTCCATTCTTTCAGCGTTATCATATGAAGCAGAAACTTGACGGTTAGCACTGAAACATGAGGACAAGTACACGACCGCTCAGACCGCTCAAGCGATGAAAGCAAGAAGGTTAGGCCTAAAATTAAGGAACAGGAAGCGAGCGGTGTGAATCGGAGACCAAACTGGGGTTGTGGTAGTTTAAATTAACAGGAGAAGTTTGGACTGGGCAGGCCAGCTAGATCGTAGGGCAGATAATCGCTGGTCTATTATAAATACAGAGTGAGTGCTAGGGGAAAAGAAGGGCTGTGGAGGACGGCGGAAAATTAGGTTGGGTAATGAAATAAGGAACTCTGGAGGCACAACTCAGAATCAGCTAGCGTAGGTCAGGGGTAATTAGAAATCGCTGGGAAGGCCTTCGTCCTGTAGTGAACGTAAAAGTACGTTGACGATGTTCTACAACGTCCGGAATTTTAACAGACTGTTTCTTTGGAGTCGCAGTTCACTTCGTATTGCGAGGCCGCATTCGCTTGTTTACAGAACGGCGTCGGGTGCCGCTTGGATACCGCCACCTCCACCTAGTCACCGTACTAGATGTGCAGTGACTGCTCTGAACAAAGTGCGTCAGTGTCGCAAGACCGACGACTGGAACCGACTTCATCTGAAACCAGCTTGAATGTTGAACTACTATTTTCCTCGTGTACTGTGCTGTGCAGTATTCTGACGAGCATTTTAGCATCGGGATGATGTTGACAAATTAGCCTTGGCTTCTATGAGGTGCCACTTGGGCTATGGCCGACAGCGTAGTAAGGGGCTCCAGGCGCTGACGTCACCAACCTATCATTTATTACCGGTCTCCAAAATTGATGTGTGCGAGCCTTTGTGCACTTCGCCTCTGACGGAATGCGGCGGCCTGAACCTTCGAAACGAACTCTTGGCCCGCTGCGAGGCGTCATCGTGTTTTATCAGCTGAGGTGACGCCAAGAAGAAACAATGAATGCTGATACGACGCCAAAGTGTGATAGCCAGCTAAACTTGCAGGTGTGGATATTGCGTATTGAAGTTTCCTGCCATAGTTTGGGGGTGTCGGTAGCCATTACTCCTTTCTGCTGGGCTGCTTTAATAGCTTTCCGTGCACTCTACAGTGATCCTATGCGACGGGAGCGCGCGTTTCGTAGTCGGTTGGCGTTCGACGACATCGTCCACTAGCATCTTAGACGGTAGCGGCAGCCGAGGGAGCTGATATTGAGCCTATGCGCAGCATTAGAACCACACTTACAACCATGTGCAGCGTGATGACATACATTACCGGTGAACGTACGTGTGCTGGGCCCCTTGCCTTGAGGCCATAGAACTACATATTATGGAGCGTTCTTTTTTCATTTCCCTAATTAGTATCGGAATAGAGAGCTTTAGTGGCTCTGCGATACGGTGGCAGTGGTGATTTATACATGCGGCGTTGACCCGGCATACCTGGCCGACTTTCTCCGACTGAGAGTATCATTCTATGCCAAATATGTCACCATGTGACCATCAGTCCTCTCGCAGAAATGTGACAAGAATGCGTAACACGTCCAACGCAATTATTCTGACGACAGTGCAGTAAACAGGCTAGGGCAGTGGCGCTTGTCGGCGCTCTAGCAGATGCCCGGAAAACGAAGCTATCGAATAGGGGTGTGCAGGGATTTACCCCAAGAATATAGCCTCAACTATCTATGCATAATGTGCGATCATGCTTTCAGCTGACTACACTTCTTTCATTTCGCGTGGTTTAATCCGAGACTTGAATCCACCTCGCTCTCATACGACGCCGTAAAAATGCGCTGCCACTTCGGCTGTACCCTTGTATCAGCTGAGAGCAACGCAGCTTGGTGAATTGCGTCCCTGGTGTTCTACTAGGTACCGTATTTGGTGACATTATTTTCTCTCTTTGCTCATATTTGTTTCTTTGGCAGCAGCCGGTGCCGCCCTAAAGGCGCCAACTTCTATCATTCCAATAAAAAAAAATCATTATATTTACAACCTCCTCTTATTGTTCTAAATTTCTTATATTTGGGCTAAACTTTTCTTGGGCCTTTGAGAATGGGCTACTTTGTATGTGCCCTTGGCCAGTCGTCCAGAATACGCATGTGCCCCTATGACAGAAGTCGTATGAAGAAAAAAGAAGACATGAAAGAATAAAGATTATGGTCTAAGCGCGATGACACCAAGCTACACTGAATCTACTGAAACCAGTGAAACTTAATCGGTTGCCTGCTTTCGTCAACAATTTAAACGCTGCTTGTGTTTATACATTTCAGCAACGTTATGCCTTTTTTTGATCATCGAATATTCTGACGCATACGCTTTTAATCCTGTGTAAGTTCTGCATCCTTGGGATCCTGTTGTCTCAATAGAAGTTGATAAGATTACTGCTCGTCTCGATGAAGTCAGTGCTTAAAGTCTGCAGTGCGCTGTCAAAGAGAAAGAAAAGAAAAAGAAATAAGCAACGAAAGAACGACGTAGCCTATATGGCAAGCGCTCGAAATCTTTTTAGAAGCTGCCAGGCATCAAGAGAGAAGCCTGCGCTCGGCACAATCTTTGCCAGCTCCCTAAAATGGGGGTGAAGTTCGTTTTAGGCCTCCTATTTGATGGATGCTTTTTGCAGATATTCCGGGATAGGCCACTTCACGTTTGCAAACGAAGGGTACTTTTTGCCGCTTTTGTAATTACGAACGAACTATTCCTGTGGCGCATCACAGCAAGGCGACAGTATATGAACTGTTATTTCGATAAATCTAAAGAAAAATTTTTCACTCTTAGATTTCGGGCATTGCTTCTAGCGTATAAGGGAGGGAGTGCGCGTAACGTATTTTTCTTCGCAAAAAAGAAAGAAATACGGGTCGAATTATGCGAAAATGACGAAATGCGAGCGGCCGCTAAGTGCGCCGACTTGTGGAAAGATGGCCAGACTGAACGGCTCTGAGCACTAGAAAATTGCATGAGAACTGCGCTTTGGCATCGTATTTTATTTTGATGAGATTCGCTTTACATATTCCCAGTATTCCTTTTTTTTTTTGTGTGCACAGAGTTTTTTTTCTTTTTTTTTCTTTTCCCTTTTTAGCAAGAACAAAAATAATGCGGGAATGGTAAAAAAAAAAAAGGGTTAAAGGACGGAGCAGAGTGGCATGACGCACTACGGTGATTCCTTCTTCGAAATTCTTGCGTTTAATTCCAGGCTATCAGATCGGCAAGTATGCGCCACAGTAGGCGACTTACGTCACTAGACATATTACATATTTCTTAATCCCAGGTTCAATTTATTACTCTGCCTGGCTGTAGTATCGAGAAATACATGGATGAAATGTGTGAGAAAATGCAGGAATTTTCGAGTCAACATTTTTCAGCACCGCTAGAAAGTAATTTCGATTACTTGAAGTTCTTCCCTCAAACTACCGTTACATCAAACTTGGGCAAAGCTGTGCTCAGTAAAGAAGCACTGCCCATGGCAACTCAGCCTCGTCTCTCCAAATTATGGTAATTCGAAACGCTTTCGCCTTATTCGGCATGAAATGCTTTTAGCTCCCGTTGTCGGCGAGCTTAAATCCGAGCAAGTTGTCAAGGAAGCTTATTCACCCGTAGGCACGCTTAAAACTGTGGTAGGAACGTAAAGTAAAATATAAGGTATGGCACATGTAATACATCATAGTTGATGTAACCAAAACATATTAGCAAATGAAATAATAAATGGTGTCTGCTTGACACTGGCTTTGCCACACAACAACAACGAAACATCATTACAGCGTCCATGCAAAAGCATTATTGTCAGCCTCGAATTTATGAAAGACACCCGGGGCACATGCAAATACAAAGTCTCAACTCAGGCAAACAGAATTGAGCATTATTCTGGCTGTAGAAAGAATTTGCCTCGAGAGACGGTTACGCACACCGTAGACCAGCGGCGAAGAAACTCGCTGAACAACTGTTCTTCAAGACGATCCCATACTATCACCCGTAGTTTTCGCATTCTGGGATACATTGCTCTATTTGACTGCCGCGATCGTTCTGCAATGTTGAGGAAGCACCACAAAACATAGCTAACGCTGTAATAAACGAGACTCGAAAACCGATCTCGGCGCTGTGGTGGCCGCACTATGGATATTGCAAACATTCTTGCAACAAGCTTCCAGAAGGTGCGTGCTACAACGCACTCCTTTACTACATGCGCGTTGGTCTCTGTTTGTGCGCAATGCATGTATTTATAATTCGCTACCATATGCCAGCGTTCAAGCCTGTCCCTTGTAGGTAGAATGCCCCACTGGTATTGCCAATGAAAATTCTTCATTTGAGAGGGCAAATCAGGTGAAAGCACGGCTGTCCATGTTTGTGTAGTAGCTGTCCATGGAGGTACAGCTGTCTGACATAACATTTTACAAAGCCTGGAAACTGGTGTCGCACGCCGCTTTGTAATTCTTAGTTGTACAAGCTGGCTTTGCAAGCGCGCAGCCGCCGCATACTGCGGTGCTGGCGTTACAGCTGTCGGAAGCAGGTTGCCTGTACTCTGCGGCATAAGCGTTCGACGGTAATGGCCCAACCAATAAAGGAGCAGTGGTCTACCTGTGTACTCATCATCAAGTAGACCACATGTACTCTTAGTGCACAACAGCCTACCAAATGTAACTATGCATGGCAAGCTCCATACTCCGCTAGATTTCGGCAGATGCGAAAATTGCTGCGCTACGTATTGCGACTTGTTTAGCCAAAACAATGAGAAAATAAGTGACTTTACAACTCGTACTGTTGGTGACAGGGGGAGAGCTACCCTTGCAGCAAAGCACAGTTTACTGCACAATACGTTCTTAATAAAGAAAGCCCTTTCTGCCAGCGGTAGTGGCGACGCAGTCACTGCTTCCGACTGTTCTTTAATGGAGCTGACAATGTCTCGCCACGTGTGAGGTGAAACACCATTTGTACAAAATTTGATGCCTAGTATTTGCATATGCTTGGTCTGTTTAATGACCCCAGGCAGTGTTATCCCTGCGCGACCTAAATTGAATGCTTCACATTGCTTCATATTTATTTGGCCCCCTGACATTGAAGCGTATTGATTATATATACGAAATACCTCTATAAGACTGTCCCCATCCAGTAAAAACAAAGTCATTTCATCCGCATACGCCAATACTTTTATGCACCCTGTCCCCGGCATAGGAAGACCTCTTACGAGCGCGCTCTCGCTAAAACGCCTTAACAACGGGTCAATCGCAAGCACAAACAATATGGGTGACAAATGGACAGCCCTGCCGCGCTCCCCTTGTCACATCAAATCTAGGTGTCAAATGCTGTAAAGTAGTAGCTCAGCTGTTGTCCCCGAATACAACATCCGCAGGATGTCTACAAACTCTTCAGGGAAGTTATAGCATCGTAAAACCTCAAGTACTGGTGTTCTAAGCGGTCGAACACTTTGGCTTACTAATACTCCAATACTTACTAATACTCCAAGCTTACTAATACTCCAAGCTTACTAATACTCCTGAAGCTTCACGCGTTGTTCTGTATTGTATAATAGCACGTGTTAAGTCGAGAGACGAAAATATACTCCGACCAGGCACGGAACTTCTTTGATGTACCCAGACTATTTCCGGCAAAAATATCCTCATGCGATTTACAAGCAGGATTGTCAATATTTTATAGCTTGTGTTGAGCAGTATTATAGGCCTCCAGGATGAGGGTTCTGTAAGGTTGGAGCCTAGCTTTGGCAAGAGCATTATGCGGCCCCGATTAAACGATTTAGGAATACCTTCCCGTGCAAGAATGCTCTTAAGGAGCGATACTAAGGCAGTACCTACTTCCTGCCAGCAAGACCTGTAAAATTCGACTGGTAAGCCATCTGGACTGGGTGTTCATCCGCTGTTCATAGATCGTATAACATCGAAAACTTCTTGCAGATTTGGAGACAATAAATTCTGGCCTTCTGTTGCTGACACGGAAATTTATTCACCGTAGGCACGCTTACAACTGTGGTATGAACGAAAAGTACAGTATAAGGTACAGCACATGTAATACATCATACTTGATGTAAACAAAACAGATTAACAAGTGAAATAATAAATGGTGTCTGCTTGACATTGGCTTTGCCACACACAACAACAACAACAACACCAACAAAACTCATTACAGCGTCCACGCAAAAGCATTATTGTCAGCCTCGAATTTATGAAGATACAGTCTGAACTCAGGCAACAGATTTGAGCATTATTCTGGCTGTAGAAAGGCTTTGCCTCGGGAGACGGTAATGTACCGCGTAGACCAGCGGCGAAGAAACTCGGCTTCGCCGAGTTTGAACAACTGTTCTTCAATATGACCCATACTATCACCCGTAGTTTCCACATTCTGGGGTACATTGCTCTATTGGACTGCCGAGATCGTTCTGCGATGTTGCGGAAGCACCACAAAACGTAGCTAGCGCTGTAGTAGACGAGACTCGCAAACCGATCTCGGCGCTGTGGTGGCCGCACGATGGATATTCCGAACATTCTTGCAACTAGCTTCCAGAAGGTGCGTGCTACAACGCAGTCCTTTACTACATGCGCGTTGGTTTCTGTTTGTGCACAATATATGCATTTATCATTCGCTACCATATGCCAGCGTTCAAGCCTGTCTCTTGTAGGTAGAATGCCCCACTGATGTTGCCAATGAAAATCCTTCACTTGAGAGGGCAAATCAGGTGAAAGCACGGCTGTCCATGTTTGTGTAGTAGCTGTCCGTGGAGGTACAGCTGTCTCACACAACATTTCACAAAGCCGGGAAACTGGTGTCGCACGCCACTTTGTAATTCTTAGTTGTACAAGCTGGCTTTGCAAGTGCGCAGCCGCCGCGAGAACAAAACGAGTTCATCCGGGCAATCAGTCAAAACTTAAGAAAATGCTGTTTCTGACCACCAACCCTTTGTGCAGGATCGCATTACATACGCTAGTTACTGTCCAAAGAAGTTACAAAAGAAATCTTACTTGCTAGTTCTTCCTAATGTTTCTTCACAATATCACTCAACCTAAAACTTTTTGTACGCTGAAGTTTTATTTGTCATTTCCAATAGGGACGTTCAAAAGGCAGATACAGGGCACCATGCACTGCATTGTCATCTTTGGGCGCTGATACAGGGTTGCCTGTGCTCTCTTGAAGGCCAGGGGCCCGTGAGTTCCGCGGCGTGGGTATTGCAATGCCTTGAGAGCTGGCGCCACGCCATGTGGCTCCTCCTTCAGATGATTTTCTTCTTCTAACTGGGCAGTGCGCTCTCTCCTTGGTTACTTTCGTTGCGTTTCGTACCCCCCGTCGGCCGGTTTTATTCTGGCTGGGCAGCGTCCATATGGACCAGTGCACAGTGCGGCCTAGTGCGGTGTGGTGCGGTGCGGTGTGGTGCGGTGCGGTGTGGTGGTGTGTGCCGTTGCGAACATGCACCACACCCATTTTAAGTTTATGGCTAGTATCACCTCCGACGAGTCTGGCCTGCCGGTTGTCATTTGATGCTTACGTTTACTGTCGATTACGGGAGGGCCAACAAATTTTTTGAAGTGGCCTGTGTATATATAACCAATTGCACCAGAGAAAGCGTAGCGTGCGCAAACTCATGGATGGATTTACGTGATGTGGGTAAGCACATTCGTAGAACTTCCAAAAGCGTGTGAGAACTCCATTGTACAATTTTTTTGATGTTTGGGTTGTTTGGATTAGCATAACTCTGCGAACCTGTTATTTGTTTTGGTTTTCCACAAGCCATTGTGCAATCCCCAAAAAAGAATTGCTATATGTGGCACACTATCTGTTTAATCGAATAGTTAGGTAATACATGGCAAACGCTATGAGACTGCCGCACATCATCTCACAAATCCATCTCTGAAAGCTCAGTGCAATGAATGGAAGCTAGCTTTCACGCGCTTGAGCTTCACACTCACAGACACGTACCATTCACCTACGAGCGATATGTAGTGCGTTAAAAAAGAATTGATATTTGCAGTAATATATTTTTTTAATTTATTGCTTTAAAAGAAGGTTCTTCACCTTAAAATCTTAAGAAAAATGCTAGGAAGCCGCGCAGAGCTCTAAACAATTTAGTATATGCCGTTTTTACGAGCTTGGTTAAGCTTTCTTTCTTAAAAACGCATGTGTCTTGACGTCATGACGCAGAGGATGGTCACGTGGCAGCAGAACATCCTGGCGTTGTGGCATTCGTTCCGACTCGCTCGGTCTTCGGCTGTGCTGCTACATCAGGCCGCGCAAAACGTTCAAATAGCCACATTGGAACGTTTGACCTATGACAACCTATTGCCCATACTTAAATGAAACGATAATCTATATCAGTATTAATGTATGTAAGTTCAAATAACAATCAGCATCCTAAATTGTGCATTTAGTTGTTTTGAACATGAGCGAAGAAATATATACCAGTCGAACTGTGCTCACCATACTCCCATTTTTGTCACCGTAATATTGGTAAAGGAAATTGCGTCATAACCTACCTCCCGATGACTGTCGACGGTAATGAGTTGAGGATTGAATCAATACGGCAGCTCCTATGCATATTGTATACATATATGTATATATATAAACATACACATATACACATACGTATTGCCACCGTGGAAACGAGTTACGTATGAGGCGTGCACTGCAGTGGGATTCCTCTTTCGCGCTTCCCTAAGAAACCTTGGAGACATCAAGTGCCGCCGCCGCGAAGCCTGCGTGGTGTCTCCCGAATTCATGGCGCGGCGGTGCATGCGATGGCTGAGAAATGCTTCACGCGGCAACTGGGCTCTTCTATCGCGCTTATTCCTGGGCACGCTGCGCCATGTAGTGGCACTGCCGAGAGAGACAGCAAAGGCAGAAAAGGCTGGGAGGTAAACCAGACGACCACCCGGTTTGCTACCCTACACTGGGGTGGGGGAAAGGGGAATAGAAAGAGGAAAAAGGGGATAGGGTGAGCATTGAGTGCGCGTGGGACGCTGTAAACGGCCTTTTAAGCCGGTGCACTTCAAGTTGTGCACTAGTTCACGAATCGACCCACCGTGGTTGCTCAGTGGCTATGGTGTTAGGCTGCTGAGCACGAGGTCGCGGGATCGAATCCCGGCCACGGCGGCCGCATTTCGATGGGGGCGAAATGCGAAAACACCCGTGTACTTAGATTTATGTGCACGTTAAAGAACCCCCGGAGGTCGAAATTTCCGGAGTCCTCCACTACGGCGTGCCTCATAATCAGAAAGTGGTTTTGGCACGTAAAACCCCATAATTTAATTTCTTTAGTTGACGAATCGCTGTTCGTGCCAGTGACGGGTGTGGCCACGGTTCGAGTATTCTTGACTCTGCGAAGGGTCTTGAGCCCAATCTGTTTAACTTTGTCCTCAGAGAGGGGCGTTGTACGTCGCAGCGAGGGCAGGTACACAAAAAGTGGTCGATGGTTTCTTCGCACCTACAGGAGTCGCACATCGGTCTCGCGGCCCTTCCGACACAATAGGAGTAGGCGTTCTTGAACGCCACTCCCAGCCACAAGCGGCACAGCAAGGTTGTTTCGCCGTTTGCGCGTGGCCTCCGAGACGAGAAGCGTGGCGCCCAGGTGCTTGCGAACGCTCAGAATTGTTCCCTCGCTTGCCGCACATTCAGTGGCACATACTCAATGTTCCAAGTTGGCGAGAGGTTCATGAAAGAGCGCCACGTACCCAGTGCATTAATGGCGCAGTTTACTAAAGCATTGGCCCGAGAAGGGTTCACTGAAAAACGGTACATATCCAGTACATTTGTGCCACAGCCTGCTAAAGAGTTGGGTTGCTATTCTTGAGGTATCCTTGTGACGTGGGTCTGATTCCGCTGAGCGCCGGAGAAACTTAATGGACATTCCCAGTGGTACCTACTCAGTTACCCAAATTGGCATGAAAAGCGTTCATTGAAGAGCGGCAGGCATCTACTTGCGCATACCCAGTGACCCAAGTTGGCATTAAAGAGGGGCATTGGAGACCAGCACAGACCGAGTGGCATTGTTAGCGCACCACAGAGAGCGACAGTAAATGAAAACGAAAAGCGCGGCGCGGGGCATCTGGCCACGGGCTTTTCTTTCGACAAGCGCGTTGTGCTCCTACGCCACTTGAGTAATGGTCATCGACGGCTGACACAGAGCGTTGTCTTCTACGCAAGTGAAATAGACACTTTTAACTACTGCAGAGCTCGGGGAGCAGAGAAAACGAGTGGCGCCATATTTAGCGATCGCGCTTGACAGTGACGAGGGGCCCCGAACCCCTTTGTGCAGTGCACTTTCCTAGACTCGCCGACAGATTCAGAACTTGGGTTTTGGTTTGTCATTACGTTGGAGCATAACTTCCTCTTTATTTGAAGTTGACTGGCTCACGTTATTAGCACACATATGTGTTAAAAATGACTCACACATTTTTCAGCATTGGGAGATTTCCAAAGACGTCTTCACCCAGGCTGCTCACATTGGACGAGGAGAGAACGCTGAAAAGTAGACACAAATGTTTTGAGACGCGCGATGACGTTGAGTGTGCAGTCGACTGCGAGAGAATTGAATGCGCACTTGTAATCTGCAATCTTCATAAACATTTTCGCCTATGGTATTACGCATGAATATATATATATATACTAATAACGCACTAGGAAGCCAATGGAAATGAATTGCAATATGGTCCATTTGGACTTTTAATTACCGCTCATATCTCGTAAGACTAATTGTCGACATTAACTGCAAGAGCATGCGTTGGAGGCGATGATACCGGGCATAAAAGAGTTAATTTCCTTTCATTTACTGTTCCCATAAAGGGCCCGAAAGGCATTACGTAGGAGCATAGGTACAGCACCATGTGGCAGTATTAACTGCAAAAATCATAGTAATGGCATGGTAAAAAGAAACGAAGAAAAGAAATAGAACCAACAATGTCTGGCGCTTGGAATTGTAAATAACGAAGGCAATGTTGTTGATAGATTCTGTGAAAATATTCACACAGAAACCGTAAAAAGGTAAGAGTTACAAAATAATTGAAGTTTGATGGAAGCACCAATTACGTGACAAAGAACGGCTTTGTTTTGCTTTGTCTGTCTTGATTCAAAGCGTAATATGCTCGCAGGTTCTTTGCTGCAAGTGTGCAACTAAAATGCGATAGCATTATCAGGATAGACCCACTCCGTCATTTAGTAGCACACCCGAGGAATGGTGTGCTTTATTTTGCGCCAACGATAGCAAATTCCCGATGAGTGTTCTGTATAATCCTATCGGATTAGGGAGCAAGTGTCAGATGCGAGTAAGTCCAATGAAGTATCAATAATATATTTAGTAATGTTTAAAGAAAACATTTTCCCCTGGATAAACGCAGGCTTGAAGCCAGCACCTGTTCGGTCGTCTTCTCGTCTCCGCTTTTTGTCTTACCTGTCCTTGGGGCAAAAGATATTATAATATTTCTTCTTAAAAACCTGCATGTGCAGCTAAGCGCTCACTAACGCTTGTGGCTGTAAGGCGGTGCTGCGAGAGTTTCCATTGTATGCATGTCAGTTTCCTGTTTTCACTAACTCGTGACTGCAAACTAATTGAGAAGCGACTAAGACGGAGCTAACCGATCAGATGGATTAAGTGCGTGTTGCTTTCATGTTAGCGAATCTTGCAGTCTATGTAGGGTAGTTTAGGCAAGGGGAATTGTGTTCAACAGGACTGATTCGTGTTCGCCCCGACGAAGGCGATTGCTCGTTTCCAACGTTCGCTCAAGCCCTCAGGCGTCCTTTCATTGGCCGTTGTTGAACAGTTCAAGTGTCCGTCTTCCCGTCAAGATTGGTACAGTTTGGAACATCCACGGTGTGATTTATATGTTGCGGTGTAAGGCTAACAAGCACTACCCCCCCCCCTCCCCCTAGTGTAAATGCTATAAGTGTGTCGCCGGAAATAAGGCAAGTCTGAGCTTCCGCTTCACAGTTTGACAAGGCAGAAATTAGTGGGACAAATGAACAAAACATACAATTATGTATGTGTAAGCCTCATGGCCGTGGAAGCAACGTAGCGTCAATGCAGTTCCTGCGCGCTGATGATTGACGGAGGAGAAAGGGATCACGCAGATCTCAGCCCGTGCTTCCTTCATGGGCTACGAAAATTATCTTCCTGCACGGTACGGCAGCTTTCCCTCGAATGGGCACATCATTCTTAGAATGGTCTATGAGACGGATGCATGCGCAACGTGCGACCAGTCACTTCGGTGTATCTCAGCGCATCACGTCATGAAGCAGAAAGACGCCGGTACGGTGTGTGGGGTGCATTTTTCATCATTGTTCGCGAAAAATTATCGTCCACAGTTAGTCTTTTTTTTTCGCGTTGACCAATGAATGACCGCTATGACGCTATATAAAGGCGTATAAATTACGGCCCTCTCTTGGATCCATTTATCATAGGCGCGCTGCGCGCTACGGGCTAACGCGGATACTTGTTTGGTCGCCGCTTCGATTACCACGCTGATGAACGCTACGCGCACTGCTGATATCGCGAAGGCGCCTACAGAAATTGTGCAAATACTTACAGTATGGTTAGTTGAGGCATCACCGGGAAGTCGCTCTTCTGCAGAGTGGAGAAAAGGTTTCCCGAGAGGTCCCTGCGAGTGGTGAATAAGAAAGCAAGAGACCCCTCGAACAATGGGCTTCGCGGAGGTGCACACATACTCGCGGACTGCACAATTTCTAAGCGCGCAAATGCGCTTCCAGTTGTTGAGTTGAGTGCTTGTAGGCTACTGGTGGGATTAGCCTTGCAGTTGCTGCCGGCAACGGCTCCACCGTAGTGACACTTAAAATAAATAAATCACATAAATGAGACACAGACCTCACAATTACAAATAGTCACTCCTAAAGTCACCATGTGGTGGCATAATCCGCGTCCTGCAGGTAACTTGAAAGAAGGCGGGAAACCTCTTTCCTGCACAACTGGTTCCCACGCGGGAAAACAATGTCCTGAAGAGAACTGTGAGGAACTCCTGTCTTCTTGAGGGACCCGAATAACACGCTCCTTTCCGCATTATACAGAGTACAGCACATAAGGTTCTATGTTCTCTGTCATCGAACACACCACACGTTGAACAAAATGGAGACAACGCCAGGCCAGCCTTATATATCCACGCAGGGTTACGAGTAGAGCCCGTGCGAATGCGGAGCAGTAAAGTGGCTTGCTTTCTTTTGAGGCCCTTGGTCACACATGGCTTGGGAGGTGAGCTCCGCAAAGGTCTGAAGTGGCACAACACCGCTTCTCCGAAGAGTCTCTTGTCCTCTTGAGACACTTTTCTCTATGGATTCCCAGACAGCGCTCTATGGGCGAGACCATCTTGTTGCCTATTATACCTATGTGCGAGGGCACACATTGAAAACGTATGGAGAAGCCTTTGATATGGAGATTGTGCACCGAGCGTAGGGAGCTAAGACATAAGGCATCAGCAGGGAACCCGTGCTCTAGCCTGTGAAGGGCAGATTTTGAATCTGTAAGAATGACAACAGGTTCAGGCGTACAAAACCGTAGCTTCTTTAGAGCTGCCTCAATGGCAACGCTTGCGGCCGTTGTGGAGGACACGACTGCAGTGAAGCGAACCGACCAATCATACTTCAAAGAGGGAATGTGAAAAGCAGCTGCACTAGATCCTCTGACCTTGTCCACAGAGCCATCAGTAAAAATTTGAAGATGACATGCATATTCAGTTTCAGGATGTTCCAGTACGAGCGAACGCGTTGCTGCCAAAGGAGAACTCCGCTTAGCGCGAACGTGAGGAATTGTCAACGAACAATCGAGGCTCGCGAATGACCAAAGTGGTTTCAACCTCTTAGTTCGACCACTAGGGTCAAGACCCAGGTAACCAAGAGTATTAAGGGCCAAGTACGCTCGGGACTCAGATCTCTTTCGAAGGCGCTGTAGAAGGGCTCGCCCGGCTACCATCTGTTTGAGGCGGCCAATTTGCATCAATAACCTTTGTGAAACGGCTAGGCTAAGAGGTCTCGATAGAGACTCATAAAGTACTGCATTGTTAGGAGCAGTCTGCGGAACGCCAAGAGCCCTCCTTAAGCCCTTTCTGTGCGAAACCTCAAGTCGTTTGAGCTGTGATAGCGAGGGGGAAATTAAAGAGAGCTGGTACATTATTCGATGGCTTAGGGGTGCGAATTGCCTAAAATATATGCAGTAGTTCGACAGAACAGCGTAAGGTGTGTGCATGTTTCAAAGGAAGTCAGCGTTATATGGGAGTTTTGTAGTCTAAACAAACTCTGAAGCATCGTAACTGCGACACATAGCGCTCCTGAATGGCTCTTTCGATTCGACATCTCTCAAGACGTGAATTACTCACCTCTTGGCGCCGATTATACCTGTGCCAAGACGTTATTTAGTATTCTTGGCATAGTTTGCCGCTGCCAACAGTTAACCACCGTAACCACCGTAATTTACTGACTGGGTAAATAGCGAAATGGGACTAGCATGTCGCTTCCTCAATTTCAAGGCCAAGTGTAACGATATTTCACTTTCACTAAATTTGATATATATCAGTAGTATATCGCACGGAAGCAATTTTGTCAGTGCCGCATGGCTGGTAATTGTCATGTTTTCTTGTTAGCAGTCTTAAAACTGTATCTAAACAGACGATGCGTGCACCTGGTGGTTGTCGCTATGATGCAAGTCCCAGCACACCGGCCCCAAATATTTTCCAGCGCACGGCAGACGGCAGGGCGCGCCTCCTTATCTCGGAGGTCATGCTGAGAAACCACGCGTTCTTGATCATGCGTGACTTGCAGTGAGCGGCAACGGTGGTGTTCTTTTTTCAGTTCCGATCTAAAAACAACTTTGTTTGCAAGGCATTCGTGAAGCTTCCGCTCGTATTTCGAAATTCAAATTTTTTGCACAAAGCCTTCCTCCTCCCGCCTACAAGCACACTCTATATGTGAACTACCTTAATATAGGCTTCTTACGTGGCCTCAAACTTCGTTGCAGTTAGTCTTTAATGTTTCTTGAGTATGCACAAGTACCTAGAGGGTCGTACACTTTTCAGGAAAGAGTAAATCAACTAAATAATACTGGATATCTCAGCGAAATTTAAATGTGATACCTCGCAGATTATTTTTTACTGAATGCTTTGTTCAATGCATATCCGAAACCGAATAGGTCATAATATCCAACGAATTCGTTCCCCCTCTCCCGTATGTATATAGGGAAGGGGCATATATGGGGCAGGGGATATATACATATATGTGCAGGACAGAGACGACGGACTTCCTGGAACTATGACGTAAGTACGTTCTCGGCTGGTCCACCAGCCGAAAGTTAGGTAAACACGGCTTACTTTCAAAAAGTTTGTCGTCTCTTTCCTGCATAGGTTACGTCGGGTCCTGCGTGCTGAAATGTGAAAAAAACCACACACACAAACACACAAACACACACGCACACGCACACGCACACACGCGCACACACACGCGCACACACGCGCACACACACACACACAGACACACACACACACACACACACACGCACACGCACACGCACACACACACACACACACACACACACACACACACACACACACACGCGCGCGCGCACACGCACGCACGCACACAAGTAATTTAAGGAAAAGTTCTGTAGGTCCGGTTCATAGGTAGTTGAAGAAACAAAGGAGCACACTTACGAAAATTGCATTTGTAATGCTTTAACGTTTCGAGCGTGGCACAGAACTGATGAAGGCCGTGCCACGGCCGAAACGGAAAACTTTAAAAATGCTATTTTCGTAAGTGTGCTCCTTGGTTTCAACTATACATATATATATATATATATATATATATATATATATATATATATATATATATATATATATATATACATATATATATATATGCAGGAAGGAGACGACGAACTTTCTGGAAGTAAGACGTAATTATGTTTTCGGCTGGTCCAACAGCCGCAAGGAAACACTTCTTTCAAAACGTTCGTCATCTATTTCCTTCATATGTTACTTCGGGCCCTGCGTGTTCGACTGTGAAGAAACGACTCACACACACACACATTATATATATATATATATATATATATATATATATATATATATATAGTTCAAGGGAATGTTCTGTAGGTCCGGTTCATAGGTAGTTGAAGAAACGAAGGAGCACACTTACGAAAATTGCATTTGTAATGCTTTAACGTTTCGAGCATGGCACAGAACTGATGAAACATGATGAACTGATGAACGTTAAAGCATTACAAATGCAATTTTCGTAAGTGTGCTCCTTCGTTTCTTGAACTATATATATAGGCATATCATGAGAAGCCAAGAAGCACTGACACCAAGGACAACATAGGGGAAATTACTTGTGCTCAATAAATGAAATAAAGAAACAATAAATTATGGGAAATTAACGAGGATGAAAAAACAACTTGCCGCAGGTGGGAACCGAACCGATCTTCATAACGAGGGTCTCGAATCACACATACACACACACACATGCATATAAATATATATATATATATATATGAGGGAGGGTGCAGGGCTCTTCAAAGCTCAGCACGCAAGGCCAGAAGTAACATATGAAGGAAAGAGACGACGAACTTTTTCGAAGACGTGTTTACTTAACCTTCTCGGCTGGTGTAAAAGTATACAGTATCCGGTTCTCTCCGAGCGTTAGGTGGCACAGGTAATTTGTTTCTACGCGTTACAAATGAAAGACGTTCTTGATATTGGCATAGAACTATGCTAGGTGTATAGATTGCATTAGGTTCGTTTATAATGGTCGCCTTTACCATTTTTGGTATGTCGTCAGATTAGAAAAGCTTGGTTGCGAGAGAATTGGTACGGGTCATTCATTTTAAACAGCGCCAAAAAACACACGGACCAGGAAAAGCACAGGACCTGCGCTGACTGCCAACAACATCATTATTAAGTCCGCACAAATATATACTATTTGCAACGGGCTGGTTGCGAATAGTATATATTTCTGAGAGCTTCAATAAAGATGTTGTTGGCAGTCAGCGCAGGTCCTGTGTTCTTCTTTGCCCGTCTGTTTTTCTTGCTGCTACCTAAAATGAATGTTGGTGGGCGCACGTTTCAATCCATCCATTGTAGCCAATCTCCTTCGTGGGTACGAGCCATATGTTGGGGCAACAACAATGACATCTTGGCTGGTATTACGCCTGTGCTACTCGCCTCACTTTGTAAATATTTGTAAATATACGTGTTTTTGTGCAACATTCAATATAAAGATGTTTCTATTGTTGCCTCAACACTTGGCTCGTACCCACGAGGGAGATTGTACATATATTTATGATGCACACAAGAAAAACGTATATTTACAAATATTTACAAGCAAGACGAGTAGCACAGGCGTAACACCAGCCAAGATGTCGTTGTTGTTGCCTCAACCCATAGCCCGTATACCCACGAAGGAGATTGGCTGCATTAGATGGATTTAAACGTACATTCAACAACTTACCAAAAGGGGTAAAGGCGAACATACTAAACGAAGCGTTTGGCAACTAAATGTTAACATAGATGTTGATGACTGATAGGTAAACTCAGGAAAAAATAGAATAGCGAGGAGCAACGTCTACCTCTTTGTCATCAGTCGCGTCCTAACGCTGTATGCTTCTTACACACACACACACACACACACACACACACACACACACACACACACACACACACACACACACACACACACACACACACACGCACGCGCACGCACGCACGCACGCACGCACGCACACACGCACGCGCACACGCACGCGCA
Source organism: Dermacentor andersoni (assembly GCF_023375885.2). Taxonomy (NCBI): domain Eukaryota; kingdom Metazoa; phylum Arthropoda; class Arachnida; order Ixodida; family Ixodidae; genus Dermacentor; species Dermacentor andersoni. Next base: position 88,173,334 of record NC_092819.1, read on the forward strand.
CACGCACGCGCACACGCACGCACACACACACGCGCACACGCACGCACACACACGCACACACACACGCGCACACGCACGCACGCACACGCACGCACGCACACGCACGCACGCACACACACACACGCACACGCACGCACGCACACACACGCGCACACATGCGCACGCGCACGCACACGCACGCACGCGCACTCACTCACTCGCACGCACACAAACACACACACACACATTATATATATATATATATATATATATATATATATATATATATATATATATATATATATATATATATATATATAATGTGTGTATTGGTAAAATTGTGATCACGAAAAGCAGACATTTATCTACACGGAGCAACATGCCGCGAAAACGCCAGTGCCTCAGTTGCAGTTAACTGTAACTTGCGCTTAAAGCTGGGCAAATCGGTTACCTGCATTAAGAAGCATGAATACAGCTATAAGGTAGCCGAATTGCCCCAAACGAACGGGACATGCACTGGCACCTGTCCAGCGCAAGACCCACTTTGTCCATCTCGCTTTTGTCTTTCGTCTTTGTTGGCACTATAATCACGTGTCATGCCCGCGTCATTAGTGGTAGTGGCGTTGCGCTACTGCGCACGAGGTCGCACGTTCGATCCCGGCCGTGGCGGCTGCATTTCGTAAGGGACGGAATGCGAAAACGCTTATGCACCGTACATTGGTTGCGCGTTATAGAAAGTGCCAGTCAGCCAAAAAAAACTAATCCGTAGTCTCCCAGTGCGCCGTGCCTCATAACGGGATTCGCGTTTAGGCACGTGAAACCGTATAACTTATTAGCCATGTTTCGTTCTGCTATAGCGACTGTGAAGAACCCTCGGGCCCTGGTTTCCGGTCGAGCACAATTTGGGCCATTGGCGCTGTACTGTCGACGGGAATGCGCAATTTGGGTGTTATTTGTGCTGGCGCGCACGCCACGTGGCCGCCGGGGGCGGCGCGACGCTAAGCCTACACTGCCCGCAACTCACGTTACACTGTGGCCCGCGTACGCGAACAGTGCCCGAGTAACGGGCTGCTCACGGCTTCGCCTCGGCATCTGTCTCACTATAGCATCCGAGGTGCCAGGGTGCTTTTGTCGGGTAGATTTGCCTTCAGCCCTCTTGGCTGATGGAGGTTGAAGCCCACTTTGTCCTGCGCACCGTTGAGAAAGGTGACGCTCATCCGAAGCGAACATCGTTCGCTGTACCCTCATGTTTCTGAGCGGATTTCACACGAGATTTCCCCGCGGACCGTGACTTCCAGCCCTACGCCGCCCTCTTGGTTGTGTACTGCCTGGCCTCTCGCACAAATCTGGAAATGAATCCCTTCATTGATCGTAGCACTGCAGTCATGCCTGCGCATTGCTGGTTAAGCCAACGAACCAATTGTGGTACTCCATAGTGCGCCTAGTGGAGTGGAGACGAGCGCCGTGTCTTTTTCCTAGGACGTTGGCTGATAGGCTTTCCAAATGAACTTTTATTTGGCGTCCACATGTACAGCTGTCTACAGGCTAAATGTTCGAAGCTGTACAGCCGGTAATATATATAGGCACATGAGCCTGCTACTACCACCCACCAGCCTCCCTGTCTCTCCCGTGGCTGCACATGGCGCGGGCGCGCGCACCCCGTCTTGAAAGTGACGTACGATAGCGGTAGAGTGCGCCAAGTGCTGATAGCTTCGGGTGCGCTGTGTTCTCGCCGCTTATTTTGCGTTGAAGTGGGAAGCAGCACGAATGTCAATTCGCTCGCTGCTGCGCACCATATCTTGAACGCGATCGTCTTACGCGACGCACGGGCGGACGGAGGGCTTTCTCGTTCGGTAGGCACAGAAATGCTTACGCATTTAGCAGAGGGCCTACATCCCTCTTCCTTTAATTGTAGGGGAAATATGAAAGCTAAGAAACGACAAGGAAGTTAACCAGAGGATATATCTGGTTGGCTACCCTTATTTGGCATGCATAAATGTGTACGAAATACGACAAAGGAACGGAAGAATAAATAACACAAAACTGCCTGCGTGGACGCTGCCACACAACCTGTAAACCACGTTGCCATACTCAGTGTTAATATACCACTGGCAGAGAGAGAGGGAGAGAGAGAGAGAGAGCAAACAATAAATGAAAGGTAGGGATGTTAACCAGGACTGAGCCCGGTTGGCTACCCTACACTGGGGAAAGGGAAAAGGGGACGGAAAAAATAAAAAAGAAGAGAACGTCCACTTGGGATATCATTCGGTCACTCAGGCCGGATCACAGACGGTGACTCAATCCGGTAGCTTTCAAATATCGCAGCAGCGCTTTTGTGACCTTTTGTAGCTGCGATATGCGAAGCCATGATCCCAAGATCTTGTTCAAGTTGAACGGTTTTCTATCGTACTGATTGAGAGCTGTGCAGAGGTCATGTCTTTCATTTTCAAAAGATGGGCCGTAGCACAGTAGATGTTCTATAGTTTCCTCGACACCGCACGCATTGCACTCGGCGCTATCAGCCATCAGACAGACTACGAGACATCCCGAACGTAAACTGCGCTTTATACGCAGATGACATCACCATTTGGAGCCCGGGAGGCTCCTTGGCAGACATGGAGCAGGCATTACAGTCTGCCCTAGATGCCACGGAAGACTACCTACTAGACACAGGCATGAAACTATCCTCCAAGAAATCGGAACTCTTACTATTTCGCAAGTCTTGCCAAGGAGTCCGCTACCTAACACCTCTAGACGAACTTCCGATCGCACTCCACACAAGAGACGGACAACAGATTCCGCGAGTCGACCACATACGCATTCTTGGGCTCCTAATCGAAGCCACCGGATGCCACGGACACACTATCAAACATTTAACCGCCAAAACTGAAAACATGATCAGACTCATCCACAGAGTCTCTGGGCGCAGAAAGGGTCTCTGCGAAGACAACCTTTTGCGTGTATACCACGCATTCCTTATGAGCCACATTAATTACGTCGCCTCTGCCCACAACTGGACGAAAACAGAAAAGACGAAACTTAACACACTCATTCGCAAGAGCATCAAACAGGTCTTGGGCATTCCACAAAGAGCAAGTACATCAAAGGTTGACCAGCTAGGCATGCACAACAACATCGACGAAGTGATCGAGGCTCAGACTATGGCGCAAATACTACGCCTATCCTCGTCCAAAGCCGGTAGACTAATTTTAAACGAAGCTAATATCTCCACATCTCCCTATTTCGAGCATGCGATTACCCTACCGAGCGAAATTAGAGGCAACTACAAGGTCTCACCATTTCCTAGAAACGTCCACCCACAACACAACGTGGGCAGGCGCCGGGCCCGCGCCCGCGCGATTCTCGATCGCACCGATGCGGATCGCGAAGCCACCGCATTTGTGGACGCTGCCCAGTACGGCAACACATCCACTTTCGCGATAGCAGTCGTGGACGGTAACGGAACCTTACGATCATCCGCATCGGTTAGAACGACCACCAGCGCTAAAGCAGAACAGATAGCCATAGCCATCGCCATGGCAGACCCCACATTTACTCATGTCCTCACGGACTCGCGTGCCGCAATTCGGGCCTACGAAAGCGGCAACGTATGTAAAGAAGTGGCGCACATACTACTAGCGAGCTCAAAGGAGAGAAAACGACGCCTCTCCTGGTTCCCCGCTCACATGGGGAAAGACATTCACCCGCGGAAACCAAACCTCAATGAGACGGCCCACGACCGTGCGCGAGAACTTGCCCGCCGCGACGGTCCCACGGCCTCCGAGGGGCTGGACATTCAGTTTAATGACCCGCTACTCACTTATCACGAAATCACCTCATACTATCGAAAAGGCAGAATGAAATATCCGCTCCCGCACTCCAAACTCGAACGCGCGCAGGCGGCCGCGTTTCGAATGCTACAAACGGACTCGTATCCGTCCCGAGGCCTACTAAGCCACTACAACTCAGAAATCCCGGCAAATTGCCCAGACTGCCCAGAACTCTATTGCTCACTTTCGCACATGCTTTGGCAATGTACCGCGTTACCAGAGGGCCCTCTCTCCAGTGAGCCCGAATGGGAAGAAGCGCTCAAAAGCCCGGACCTCACACTCCAGCTCAAGGCCGTCCAGAGGGCCCAAGAACTGGCGGAGCGTCACCACGTTCCCGTCCCGACTTGGGCGTCGCCTACGGTTTCGGCCCGAGGAGCTCCCCGTATGGGATCTCTAACGGCTTGAAACTCCTCAGGACCTCACTGAAGTTCTTGACTGACTGACTGATATGCATTGGTGTATGCATTGCTGCAGTCTTGCGGGACCCCTTTAGTTCGAGTTGTCAGCCATTTAGAAGATCTCGACTGCGGCAGGTTGGATGACTTCACGTAGCATGCGAGGGCTTTCTCTCCGGCTGCCCATTCCTGAAGTTTACCCGCTACGTGAGGTCAATAGTCAAACGGATGTACCACATCCGCGGGCATGGCCGCGAGTGGCACTGGCTAACACTTTCTGGGTCAGAGTTTGTGCACATACGTACACAAAATGAGCAACTGCTGGCAGCTTCTGCAAAGCAATAAGTCTGCCTGCAGAAAGAGACACCCCTAATTCTCCTGCTCCTCTCTCCCTTTCCCACCTAGGAATGTAGACGTGGAAACAGCCCTCGATGTAGCTCAACTACACGTAGATGCTCTGCACCTTGCGGGTGCAGGGCATCGCACGCTTGATATGGAGGATGCGGGTTCGCTTCCCACTGGTGAGTTCTTTTTCTTCACTTCCATTTTTCTTTACCTTATCATTGCTACATTTCAGTTAAAGCACCAAATTATTTCCTCTATACTTTCCTTGGCTTCATTACATGGTCACTTCATTCGGTTGTGACAGGGCTATATAAGTGTTATGTCATAGTCAGCGTGTATGCCGCAATGTGGCTATATCACATTTAAAGAACCACGTGAAAAGCCGCTGTTCTTACAAGTTAGTAGCATTGTGTGGAATGGTTGATGGCAGCGAACGCAGTCCCGTGTTCTCGCAAAAGAAGCTGGTCCCATTGGAGCAGCGGCAGCCAGGGTGGACCCAATCTGGAATAGAAGAACGAACAACGAAAAAAGCCATGTTTTCAAAAGAAATGTAACGACGTTCATACCACTAAGCAAATATGCATTCTGGAAAGGGTGACTTTTTTTTCGAGAGAACTCCGAACGTTAGTAAAATGCCAAGTACCTAAAAGAAAGTATGAACCATTTATGGCACACAGGTACACACCTAACAAATCATCGTCTTAGAATTATGACTAAGAATTTAGCAGATCTTTATGGTTAGGCTTTCGTAAAAATATTACTGCACGTTACATATACTGTTGTCCGTCTGTTATGGAAGCGATGAACTGTAGTGTGTTTTATTTTGTTCGTTTAAGTGTGGGAATTGATATTGATACATGCATATTGCGTGTTTCGTGTGGACGATGCACGCGGGCACCCTGACGAAGACGACGAACGCTCTCTGGCTCTCGAGCTGTCGGCTGAACTGGCCAGCGTTGTAGTTATCCTTTGTAAATATACTCTGTAAATAGTCTTCAGTGCTTAATCCTTCGTTCGCGTAACATTTTGGTGGAGGGTGCCCTTCACCGTGCTCGCCACGGAGCTCCGCAGCGGCCGCACCATCCTGCTTTCCGCCATGGATCACGGTGACGACACCTCGTCTCCTTCTACTACTGCGACCCGGACAACAACGTACATTACGGTTACCAATCCCTGCGATCCTGGCATTTTCTCCGACCAAGATAATGTCCACGTTGATAACTGACTCAGCCTGTATGAGCGTGTTAGCCGAAACAACCGCTGGTACTCTACCATTATGCTAGCGAATGTCATCTTCTATTTGGGCAGGACTCCTCATGTCTGGTTCCGGACACACGAGGACGAGATCTCTAGCTTGGATGCTTTCAAGGAGAAGCTCAGCGACCTTTTTGGAAATCCCACCGGTCGGCAGCTGGCTTCTAGAAAAGAGCTTGCTACCCAAGTTCAGTCTTCTACTGAATCGTATGTCTCGTACATACAAGTCGTGCTGGCTCTTTGTCAGAAAGTCGACGAAAAAATGGCTGAGGTTGACAAAGTCGGCCACGTACTCAAAGGGATTGCGGACGACGCGTTCAACTTGTTGATCTTCAACAATGTGTCCACCATCGACGTCATCGTCAAGGAATGCCGCCGCTTTGAGCTCGCCAAAAGCCGCCGCGTTTTTCCACAGTTCTCCCGACTCCCTAACACGGCTGCGATGTCGTCTTGCGTCGACCTTACTTCTTCACCACCTTTAAATGAGCACGTCACACGTATTTTTCGCCGCGAGCTCGAGGCTACAAGTCCTGCGCCGTTCCATCCACACCCACTTGACCCCACCATTGACCAACCAGCCCCAGCGATCTCTCTCATTCAGGAAGTTGTGCAGCAAGAATGAGCAAACCTCAGTTTTCGTGCTGCCTGTTCCGTCTCCCGACCTGACGCCCGACCGGTGCCGACAGCTACACCTCACAGCACTCTGTATTCCCCTCCCAGATACCGCAACCCTGCCGAGTGGAGAACACCGGACAACAAGCCCATTTGCTTCCGTTGCCTCCGCATTGGCCACGTCACTCGCCACTACCGCAACTCCTGGACGTAACCGTATTCGAGCTCCTTTTCCCTGTCTTCTCGCCCATATGCCGACCCGCGCCGTTACTCACCACGCCGTATGCCTTCTACCTCTGAGGCATCCGCCGATGACAGTCGTCCTGCTCACTCACCGTCCCCTCAGCGCCGTCGGTACCCGTCGCCCCAGCTACGCCGCTATTCGTCGCCGACCAATTATGGACCCTCCCGAACGGAAAGCTAGTCCATGCAGCTCCTGGGGGTAGTGCTGCATTATCTTCTTCGTGTCGAAATCCTCCATTGACACTCCTAACGAACCAGAACTTACTTGATGTGTCCCTTTGACGCCATTAATAGATACTGGAGCCCAGGAGTCTATAATGAGTTGTAGTCTCCGTGTTCAACTGAGGAAGGTTCTCACGCCTGCTACTACACGAGCCGTACGCGTGGTCGATGGCAGCACTGTTGGCGTCACTGGAATGTGTACTCTCCGTATGAGTATCACCCATCGCCACGTTCCTGTTCTTTTTATAGTGCTGACCAATTGTCCCCATGACCTAAGCCACGGCTTCCACTTTCTTACGGAACATTCAGCTTTGATCGACTGTTCTGCCGCTACCCTTTGCCTCCAATTTCCTCTACTCACGTATATTCGCCCCGAACTGCCTGCCCAACAAGTTTACTGCGACCTCCTTCATCTGCCTGCTGCCTAAAGGCTTGACTTTTGCCGATTTGCCATCATCTTTTCCTGTACCCTATGGTAATTACGGCGCCACGGCCGTTCCTGATGTCCTTTTGCTGCGCAATATGACTGTGCCCCACTCCGTCGTCACCATCGCCGATAATCGGACATGCCTCCCCGTCGTCAATTTTGGCCTGACAAAGGAAGTTCTACCCCAAGGCATATCGGCTGCAACGCTGCGTGCTTTAGGAGATGACCACGTCACGACGTTTTCAGTAGACGTCTTCTCAGATTCTTCACCATGTCGACAGCATGCTATTTGCCCTGACGCAACATTTCGTCCCATGATTGCTGTGGGCCTATTGCCTGAACCAAGCGGCACCTCTGTGCCGCCTTTTGGTTTCCTACCACGACGTCTTTGACCTCAACAATCGCCAATTGAGCCAGACTTCAATGGTAAAGCATCACAAAAATACTAGTGATGCCAGTCCTATTCATCGCCGGCTATATCTAGTTTCTGCTTCAGAGCGTACGGTTATTCAAGATGAAGTGAACCAGATGCTTGCCAAAGGCATTGTTGAACCTTCGTCGAGCCCTTGGGCGTCTCCCGTGGTGCTGGTTAAAAAGAAAGATGGCACATGGCGTTTCTGCGTAGATTATCGTTATCTAAACCGCATTACCAAGAAAGGCGTCTACCCCTTCTCTCCCATTGAGGACGCCCTCGATTGTCTCCACGGTGCCAACTACTTTTCATCAATAGACCTTCGGTCTGGTTATTGGCAAATTCCTGTGGATGAAAAAGATCAAGAGAAGACCGCTTTCGTCACCCCTGATGGTCTCTATCAATTCAAAGTTATGCCGTTCGGTCTATGCAACGCCCTAGCAGCGTTCGAGACGTATGATGGAATCTATGCTTCAATGTTCAAATGGTCAACATGCCTCTGCTACCTAGATGACGTTCTTGTATTTTCGCCTACCTTTGAGACACACCTTGAGCGCTTATCCGCTGTTCAAGTCTTCCGCGAGGCTGGGCTCCGACTAAATTATTCGAAGTATCACTTCGGTCGTCGGCAGATTACAGTGCTGGGCCACCTTGTCGACGCTTCTGGTATTGAAGCAGACCCGGAGAAAATTCGCGCTATCACGTATTTTCCTTATCGCAGTCTGTCAAAGACGTCCGAAGTTTTGTAGGACTCTGCTCCTACTTCCGGCGCTTCGTTAAAGATTTCGCAGCGATTGCCCGAAGAAGGACCTTCTGAAGAAAGACGTGCCCTTTACGTGGGGTCCCGCTCAGACTGCCGCGTTTGCGCACCTACCCAACATTCTCACCACGCCATATATACTGGTCCACTTTGACCCGTCCTCTCCTACAGACGTGCGTATCGATGCCAGTGGTCACGGTATTGTAGCAGTCTTAGCCCAGCGCCAACAAGGTCAAGATCGTTTTATCGCCTACCCTAGCCGCCTCCTAACAGCAGCAGAGCGCAACTATTCGGTTACATATCGTGAATGCCTGGCTCTCGTCTGGGCGGTTTCCAAATCCACCCGTACTTGTATGGCACGCACTTCTCTGTTATCACGGACCACCACGCGCTCTGCTGGCTTTCTTCACTCAAGGATCCTACCGGCCGGCTTTGTCGCTGGGCTCTGCGGCTGCAAGAATATACCTACGCAGTAGTGTACAAGACCGGCCGATTACATCAAGACGCAGACTGTTTATCACGCTATCCAGTGGACGAACCACCCGGCGACCCTGACCCCGATGCCGACGCTTGAGTTTTCTCCGTCTCTCAGCTGCTGCACGTTACTAACGAGCAACGCCGTGATGCCACCTTGCGCGCCATCATTGATGGCTTGAAATCTTCGCCTTCTGATTTGTCGCTTCAACTGTTTGTTCTCCGGCATGGTGTATCATACCGCCACAATGTGCGCCCCGGCGGTTTTGCCCTACTCCTCGTCTTTCCTAAGGACCTCCGGTCAGCTGTTCTCCAAGAACTTCACGATTTACCAACGGCAGACCACTTTGGCGTCTCCCGCCCCTACGACCGGATTCGCCGACGCTTCTTTTGGCCAGGCTTTGCCGCTGCAACCAGAAATAGGCTGCCGCGTGTGAGAAATGCCAGCGCCGAAAAACACCATCGACGCTCCCTGCCGAGTGTGTTCAACCGCTCGACATTCCTTCGGAGCCGTTTTTTCGCGTTGGCTTGGTCTCACTTGGGACGAGCCAAGTCCCTCCATCCACGTCTGGCAACAAGTGGGTCCCTGTGTCGAAAGATTACGCCATGCGCTACGCCATCACCAGAGCGCTTCCAACAAGCTGCGCCACAGATGTCGCCGATTTGTTTTTACCTGACGTGATTCTGCAGCATGGTGCTCCAACTGCTCACTGACCGTTGTCGGACATTTCTTTATAGTCATCACCGACATACTGCGGTCCTGCTCAACCAAGCACAAATTGACTACGTCTTACCTAGGCGCGTAGCCAGGTGGGGGGGGGGGGGGGGTTATGGGGCTTCAAACCCTCCCCTCCCCCCGAATTTTTTCGTGCCGTCATGCACCGCTGACCAAAAGAACCCCCAGCGCCGGAAATTATCATGGGTTTTGTCTACAACATATTTTTCACGCCCGAAAACACATGTCGGCACTAACATGACGCACTAGGGCTGGATTTTGTGGCAACGCCCATGCACCCGGAGTCACACAACGAAAGGAGCCCCATCCGAGCAAAGTTTCAAGGGTGTTTTCATGGCCAGCCGGCTGGTCGCGGCATCTCGCGGAGGCCACGGAATCTACAGAGCGCATGGATTTCAATTCTGAAACATTATATGTATAAAGTTCTCATTAATTTTTGATGCGAAAGGTGCATTGACATTTCCAAAGTCGTGCTTTATGTTTGAAATTCCGCAACTTTGTGGGTTTAATGTTGTTATAAACATTTGACAATTAAAGTGCATTGACTTTTCTAAATTCGTACATCGGAGCATACAACGAGACAAGCAAAATTAACACACGATCAGACAAGTTGACAAAGCACGCAGCGAGGTCCGATGAGACAAGGCGTTGTGGTGGTTCTTTTGTGCCTTCAGGTCACAGAAAAGCATATCAACATTTTTTTCACCTGCGCCAAAGTATCCATATGAATACACTAAAGGGGGCAAAGGTACATACGTTCTTATTTTTTTTTTTTTCTACTTTGACTTTTATTCGCGAGGACATATTGAGCCTCTTCAGTTTTCTTCTTCTCGCTACCCGCGGGCAGCCTGAGCCAGCCAGAGGGCATGCGTTTTTCTCGTGGTGCCCTGACCACCGCGCGGCGCACTTCGGTGTGTGTTCGTTTTTCTCTGGCCGAGTGGATTTTCACCTGGCAGAGTTTTGGAGGCTTTCTGGCTAGCAGGCGAGTAAAAGGTACAATGGTCGCTCGCCGCCATCACTGTGGGTACTCGACGAATTGCTACGCGTTCGCTTGACTGCAACCTCTCCGCAAAGTCTTGTCTCGCCGGTGAAGGATGCCGAGCAGTATGCGAATGGTTCTCTGTGGACCAAGCGTCTCACATTTTCTTCGATATTCCTTTGGTAGCCACATTACGTGCCCAAAGTAGGCATTCGATTGTGGCCAACATGCTTCCGCTTGGATTTTTTTTTTCATTTCGGTGCTTCTGTCCCACAAAAGAAAAGAAAGGTCACGGAGGATAAACATCTATGAACTGGCAGAGCGTGTGAACATCAGTCACGGTTCGTTTCACACCATAATTCCTGAACATCTTGGTTATTAGCTCTTGTGTGCACAATGGATGTCCAAGATTTTGAACTACCTGCAGAAGACGGAGAGGTTCGGCGCTGCCTTGACTCATCTGATCCGGTATCACAATGAGGGTGACGACTTCTTGTCTGCAGTTTTGACCGGGGACGAATCATGGTGCTACTGCTACCAGCCTGCTGAAACACGGCGAGAAAGCTTACAGTGGAAACATTCGAATTTACCATCTCCAAAGAATGCAGAGGCCGTTATTTCCGCCAGAAAAGTGTTGTTCACTTTTTTTTTTTCGATCGTCAGGGGCCATTACTGATTGAATTTGCTAAACCTGCAGAATCTATCAATCGTTGCCGATATTGTGAAGCGCCAGATTAGCTGCGTGTCGCAATATAGAACAAACGACGTGGAAAATTGACGAATGGGGTTATCTTGCTCCACGGCAATGTCCGCCTCCACATCGTTGATGTGGTTAACACAAAACTGGCAAAGTTTAACTGGGAAACGCTGCAACATCCACCATACAGCCCAGACCTGTCGCCTTGCGACTTTCACACTTTGGGGCAGTTGAAAAAAAAGCTCAAGGGAGCCAGATTCATGTCGGGCGATGACGTGAAAGCGTCAGTCATAGACTTTTTGGAGCAGCAACCCAAGGACTTTTATGAGGCGGGAATCACGCGACTCCTTAGTCAGTGGGACGAATTTCTAAATGCTCATGGAGGCTGCTTTTAAATAAAGTACCCCGTTTGTCATATATTCACATTGGCTCACTTTTATTTGACTCGCACTGGTATATCTCGCAGAACTGCTGGTTTTTATATGTGCCCTCTGTTTCGACTATAATTTCGGTGCAATTACAATGCACGACCGGTGACAACTGCTCCTGCGCAATACATTGGAACAAAGGACAGCATCATTGAGATTCTTCCATGGCCGCTGCATTTGTGCAAAAAAGTAAACAAGGCTCTTGATTGACAAAGTTTCATTAAAATATTTGTCCTTGTTCATTTCACGGCCTTTACAGTTTCTCATAGCGGCCGGCACTGTTTTACTGGTTTTGAACTGATATAGTTATAAAGTTCATGTTACATTTTCTTTACTCATAGAATAGAGAAGAAAAAAAACACGGAATTGATTTCAGTTATTTCGGGTAAAATTTTTGGGACGTACGAGTATATTCTTTTATGAAAATATACACATTTTACTTGTCTTGACAATGCGTAGAGTTGAAGAATTCATTTGCGGCATCTTCGCCAATGGCAATGCAGTTATTATTGATGTATGTGATCCGTCGCCAAATTCTATAAGGAGGAGGCCGAGCTGCAATGTGAGCCCCCCCCTCCCCCCCCCCCCCGAACGAAATTTCTGGCTACACGCCCCTGGTCTTACCATCCACAGATTAATGGTCTCATGGAGCGTCTGAATCGCACCCTAACAGACATGCTTGCAAAGTATGCCTCGTCCTACCATACTGATTGGGACCTTACCCTACCCTAGCTATGCCACTTTTGCATATAATTCTTCGCGTCGCGACACTGCCGGTTATTTTCCGTTCTTTCTGTGGTTCAGCCAAGAACCCACATTGTCACTGGACGCATCCCTTCCATTCGCCGCAGCAGAGGCCAGCGAGTATGCACTTGACACCATCATTAGGGCAGCCCAAGCACGCGAAATTGCCCGCGCTCGCCTCCTGACCTCCCAAGAGAAACAACGGCGTCTATACGATCGCCAACACAGAGACGTCCACTTTTCGCCTGGATCTCTGGTACTCCTGTGGCCTCCGACTTGTCGCGTTGGCCTGTCAGAAAAACTCCTGACTCGCTACAGAGGCCCATATCGAGTGGTGCGTGCCATGTCTCCAGTTACGTACGAAATCGCCCCTGTCAGTACCAGTGCCTCATCTGCCCCCAATTTCCCTGACGTTGGGCATGTCGCACGCCTCAAACCATACTACTCTCCTGTTATCACCGATATTTATACGCACCGAGACGGTGCTTCTGCTGCTGGGGATAATGATACATGCATATTGCGTGTTCCTTGTGGACGATGCACACGGGCACCGCCACGAAGACGACGAACGCTCTCTGGCTCTCGAGCTGTCGGCTGAACTGGCCAGCGTTGCAGTTATCCTTTGTAAGTATACTATAGTCTCTAGTGCTTAATCCTTCGTACGCGTAGCAATATGAAATACGGGTAGCTCACATGGCAATGGGGTATTTTGACACCGATGCCAACTAAAGAGTGCAGGTGTACCAGCTAGGGAGCTTGTTATCCTATGTAGTCATTTCATAGACATTTATAAGGGCCCTTTTTGCGTCGATAAGCAGCAGTACTAATACCTTGAGCACGCTTCTTATAATGCCTGTACTGGACTTCGATGCCTACAGAATAATGCTATATGCTTACAAAATATGCTTACGACGACACTATCATCCCGGCACTACGGGCACGGATTATTTATTTTTTCAGGAGAGATTTCAGTTCACCACAAGGACATCGCATTTGGGTTCTTTGAAAGTGAAGCCAACTAGAGACCACACAAATAACAGGAAGCGTGTGAATCCTATGAAATCAGTCGGGGGACATTTCCAAGGGTTCTTTTGTGATCAATTGCTTGCAGTGTCAATCTCTTGCTAACGCTCCATATAATGTCCGATCTCGGCCTCTACGCTTACACCGTAATATTGTACTTTTATATAACATGTATGATGTACGAGAATAGATTAGCTTGTTTCTATAAGAAATAAGGTAACGCGCAACCACAAATTTCTTTATGGCCTGGCCGAACCGTTGCCTCATCACGCTCCGTATAAAACATATAAACTTAACACTTTGTCTTACCACGGTGAAGAGAAAATTGTGGTCATTGTAGAACTGCACGAGCGCTCACACACACTCTTTCTTTCTGCTTCACGAACTAGGATTCTTTTTTTTTTCGTGCCTTCTTTCCATTTTTTTTTTTGTGCTTTTCACTGCCTTTATGCCAAAACTGCAGCGCATGATATTGCATGCCTCCGCGAAGATGAACGGGTTTACTTGGCTGTGTTCGTGTTATCCCATGTATTTGTAGGTCCCTGCTGATACTGTTTTATTACGAAAAGCCAGAAGCCATTTTTGTAGGCTAGGTTATGTTAGCGTAGCTCTTTCACGCTGTACTACGTGTTACGGAGCCGCTGTTAGCACACGAAATTTAGACGCTGGTTGCCTGTAGAGTGGTAACGGCAAATATTTATCATTTGATACCCACTTTTCCTCTTCTTATTATTCTTACCTGAAATTTTGCGATAGTGCGTCGGTTCTCTGACCAAACTAACAATCTCTTGTAGGTGGTAAAGTTTCATAGTCAAATTGTGGTGAGCAGCAAAGGTGCAGTCAGTTTCAAAGACTGCGTGTCTTACTCAACCTCGTTGCACTTGTAGCACGCTCTCTTAGCGTTGAGCTGGCGAATGTTGAGGCACCTGCTTGGAACTAGTTGAGCCACGTGGCTCACGGAGCACATGAGTTGACAGCTGCACGAGCCAGAAACAACGTCATCTCCGGAACAAGCGACTCTTGACTGAACGCATCTCGTTAGCAGGCTTAGGTTTCGCTCGCGGCCGAGAGCGGCGGCGAAGAGCTCAAACGCGGCCTGTTGCGGGAGGCATTGCCTGTCTAATGTCTACGGTTCGTGAACTACACGAAGCAGAGCGTGAGCGCGAGCGAAGTGACGTGTCATACTTGGATGGGTCCTCTCGCTGTTACCACGAAAGTGGCAGCAAGCACCGTTTTTCTGTGCCGACATTTTCACAAGGAGCTCACCGTGCAGCCAAACTTACGCAACTAGATCGTAGTAATCGTCTGCTCTACCAAGTAAAGGCAGCTGAACTAAGCTGAGGTGCAAGGCTAACGAACGGGACTACCGCAGAGTTAAGTAAATAAATGAGCAAAACGCATCTCTCTGGCCTTGAAATGTTTTCACAAGGAGGAACTAAAGGTAGGGGTGCGGGGCAAAAAAAATACATGCTGGAGAGGTTGCAAACAGTAGAGAACCGCACGGATGAGGCTTTTTCCTTTTATGATGGTCAGCAGTACTTCTGAATGGGGAACGCTCACAGATCGCTACAAACAAAAGTGCGTCTTCTGTTGAGTCAAGCTTTGGAGGTATGGGTTACTGCAACCGAGACTAACTAAACTTCGTGTCAAGAGCCCATTCTTGGGAGTATAATTACGACAACGGCTGGCACGAATGCATCAGGGTTACGCATGTAAGGAGAATACAAATGAACTTGCTCTGCAGGACAGAGATTGTCGTCAGAAGGCAGGGGGTGTGGTTGCGTGAGGTGTGTGGTGGGTCCTGTATGCGCCGTGAGAACTGGAATAGAAACGCTCTCATAACTGTATACGCCTTACGCGTTCAGAGTGAACATTGACTGCACTGTTTCTGCAGTGTCTCGTCTGAGTGTTCAATTCCGAACGGGAACAAACGTAATAAGATTAAGAGAAAAAAAAAAGGTGGCTGATACACTCAACTTACGGACGGACGGACGGACGGACGGACGGGGAACGTTAGCCACCATGACACGCACGGATTCGTTCATGCCAGAAATGATAATTACCCCTCCCCCCCCCCCCCCCCCCCAATTCTGGAATTTATTCTCTCCTTACTAAGCTTAAGATTTCATCTTCCGCTGACAATACTGGCTTAAAGAAAACAATCCTAAAAAATATAGGCCCGAGTATCTTCCTAGTATTGTTTATTTTCACTATCACTATCAACAGGCGCTATCCCCCACGATAGGAAGGTGGTTAAGGTACTGCCATACTTCAAGTCTGGGGATCTTTCCTCACCTCTGAGCTATCGAGCAATTTCTTTAACAAGTAACATTTGCAAATTAGTCGAACATATCATAAACTCCCAGTTCATTAACTACCTTGAAGAACATAAGCTCATATTTCAGCAACAGCACGGTTTTCGCAGAGGCTATTCACGTGACACTCAGCTCGGTGGCTTCATTCAAGACATACATTCATCAATAGACATCGGAATTCAAGTAGATACTGTATTCCTAGATTTTTCAAAAGCATTTGACCGTGTCCCTCATCGTCGACTTATTCACAAGCTTACACAGCTGAACATCGTCTCTACTGTTGTCACATGGATAAACGACTTTCTAACAGGATGCCGCTTACATCGGTTAACAATCACAACTAATCTCTAGTCGCCGTAACATCTGGTGTACCACATGGATGTGCGCTTGGGACTCTACTTTTCCTAATTTATATTAATGATCTACCTGACGCCATCAAATCCAATATCAGACAATTTGCCGATGACTGCCTCATATATCGTAATATTCACTCTAACTTTGATCATGACATTTTTCAATCTCACCTACACACCATAAACGCATGGTGTTCAACCTGGCTAATGCCTCTAAATTTTGCTAAAACTTAATTCATGTCTTTTACTAATCAGGCACCTCGAATAACAACATCCTACATTTTAAACGGCAGCCTTGTGGAACAAGCTTCCAGCTACAAATATCTTGGCGTACACCTAACCCCTAACTTTACGTGGAATAATCACATTAACCATATTCTCGCATCTGCAAACCATTCGCTTGGTTTCCTTAAACATAACCTCAAACATGTTCCCGTACATTTACGCAAATTG
Source organism: Dermacentor andersoni (assembly GCF_023375885.2). NCBI lineage: Eukaryota > Metazoa > Arthropoda > Arachnida > Ixodida > Ixodidae > Dermacentor > Dermacentor andersoni. The sequence goes on from NC_092819.1 coordinate 88,190,015, forward strand.
ACATACACAACACTGATACGCCCTAAAATAGAGTACAGTTCAGCCATATGGGATCCCCATCGGACATACCTAATAACTGTCTCAGAAGCCCTGTAGAACGATGCTGTACGTTTAGCCTTTTCAGATTATTCACGACATACCAGCGTAACAGCATCAAAACATCGCGTCGAGCTTGAAGCCTTATCCCTTCGTCGTAATATATCTCGTTTAACACTATTCCATAAGTTTACTATCACGTATTTTTTCATAACGAGTTCATGTGTGAACCCTGACCCATTTTTCCGCGTCGTGATCATTCTTGCACAGTCAAAAGCATCATGTGTAGTTCCCTCGCAATTGGTCACTCATTTATACCTCGCACCGCGATAGAGTGGAATAATCTGCCGTCGCACAGTGCCACGGAAACAAATGCCTCGAAATTTACAGACGCTCTGCGCAGTAACATGCATACCTAATGTATAACGTTTCACCATCTGATTCTTAAACGTAATTTTTTTTTTCATGCGCCGATAACCAAAGTCTTCGTGACGTTGTCAAGGTTTGTGCAAATCATTTAAAGTTGCTGTGCTGATAACCGTATTTATTTGGTTTCTTCTCTGTTCTTACGTTGATGCACTGTCACGCATCTGAAAGCAGTGACATGTGCACCTGAAAGCTTACAATCTTAATTTCTTTAATAACTGGGCGTACCACAGCGTGGTCGCTCACGTGGCGCCTCCTCTGTGCAACATAACTTTTGCCGCATGCCAAGACTATCGCGAAGAGACGAGTATCTTATTTTGACACTGAGCTTATTCCTTTCTCCGTTCAGAACCCCTTGCTTTTTTACAACATTCTTTCTGCTCTCTAAAACAAAGTCTTTCATTCAGATTCATTTACCATAATGTAAAATACTGTACCGTCCGGCTACATTAATTCTTGGCTATCGAGATCCGGAGTTGGCGCTATGAAAAAATGAAATCTTAGCCTATTTTTTCCGGCAGGCTGTGATTCTTTTTTCTTCATTGCGTACATGTTGTACATCCTTATATTTACCCCACCAGAGATGCAGCAATTCTTTATATACATACCGCAGAAACATTGTTCCATCACCTAGCAAATTTCAGTAAGAAGTGCTTCGGCGAGTTAACTGCGTCCTCATTTACTTCTGAGCGCACGCAGCAACACGCTGTACAAAACGTGCTGAATAGCTTGTGCGACAATTTCACACACCATGCGCGAATAGCCCACATCGACAAATTTGCTCGCACAGCTACGAGTCACAGGCGTTCAGAACTGGCTTATAACAGGAAAGTACAGCAGCGACGGAAAAATTTCCCTTTGATTTCATTAACTGGTTTATGTAGTTATACGTATAGCTGCCATGTATGTAGCACCTACCCAGTCCTCCGGTTGTCATCTTGCATGCACCTATACACAGCCGCATATGCCATTTCATTAAATTTTCCGAAATTAAACAGAATGACATTACCACTCATGTCTGCCTGAGTCACTTCTAACGGAAACTATTTCTCGTTTTCTGACTTCATCCCTTCGAATTTTGATGGAGTTTCTCTATCATTTATGTATCTGTTCTGTATGTCGCGAATGAGTTCGTCGTCGGTTCCCGCGTAACTGTTGGTGACCTTGTTGAGGTTCTGTCTCTGTGTAGGTTCGCTGCATTCGGGGTCTAAGAGACATCGGACGATGTTCCACGTTTTGCCCAGCCCGAGTTGGTCCTCCACGTTGCCGCATGTGGACTCCCAATGTTTAAGCGGTTTGCGTGATCATCAATCTCCCTGTCTAAGCGTGCTATTCGCCTCCGCAGAGCCCGATTCAACCTCTGGCGCCTCCCACGTCTCTGCAGGCTGCTGCGCGCCTCCCACAGGTGGAGGAGTTTGCTGTCGGCTAATTCGAGCCCTGCTACTTCGGGAATTCCTCAAATAGCATGCTTTAGCGCATTGCGTATATGTTGTGCCCATTTATCAACGTCTGTAATTACTTCTGCGCTAGCGAAGTCTGTCATTGTGTTGTGTGCCTGCGCCTGTCTGAATATGTCCCACTCCACCATCGTCCATCACCTACCCTTCACTTTTGTGGGTCCCACGTATATTGTTTGCGGCTATAATGAAGTGGGCGCTGCCGAGATCCTTTTGTGTCTTCGCTCACTTCGGGTCCTGTACACTCTTTGTGAACGTAAGGTCACGTGAGGTTTCCACGCTCACGCTGCTACCCATGCGTGTGGGTTGTTGAGGATCTCTAATGAGTGTCAGTCCCTCCTGCTGCGCGTCTATGCAGAGATTCCGTTTTTTGACGGTTACCATGCGATAGCCACACGTGGGGTGAAGTGCGTTAAGGTCCCCAACTACTGCCACCATGTTTCGCTTGGCTATGTTTAGGGTATTGCGGAACAGGGGCCCAAACATACTCCTGTGTCTTGGAGAGCTGTGGATATTTAGGACAAAGAGGCTGCCGTCGTTCTTGTGTGTCGATATGATTTCTAAGAGGACATGCTCTACGTTTGATAGCGCGGTTTCGTGCTGCATCACCGCCAGGTTTCTTTTGACTAGTGTTCCAACTAGTGCTTTCTCGTCAGAAGCTCCGTAGGATTTGTACCCCGATAATTTTGCCGGCCCTATTTTCTTCTGCAGGAGCACCACAAGGAGCTACGGGAGGCAAGGCCGCTCCACATTGAGCGAAAATGTCATGGCCTAGAGCGGGTGGCCTACGTAGAGTCCGCGGCATGTAGAGAACGCAAATGGATGGCTGTTGTAGCGGTAGACCCGGATGGAGAACCCCTCGCGAGCGGAACTGCAAAAGCGGACAACCCCAAAGTCGCGGAGGAATCAGCAATGGCATTAGTGGTGGCCTACACCAAAGCCAGCATTATCACAAGTGACTCAAAGGTTGCAGCTCATAATTTCGCGAAAAGACGCATCTCACAACAGGCGCTCAAAACTCTAAATAATATCACCGCCCGCAATCGCGGGATGATCCAAATTATTTGGGGGCCCGCGCACTCCTCTCTCCCCGGCAACGAGGCGGCCCACAACGTAGTTCGAGGACTTACTCACCGAGCAAGTGAACCAGCCCACCCGGGCACGAAAGGAGACCGCATGGTCTGCTACAAAAAATCACCGATTACTATAGACTCGGAAGGGATCGGTAGCCACCAGCTCATACCGAGCTAACCAAGAAACAGGTGGTAGCCTGGCACCTCCTGCAAACAAACATGTATCCTAACCCGGTGACCTATAGCAGATTATATCCAGGGCAACACAATGATCAATGCAAACTATATCAGGGTAGGGCGTACCTGCTACATATTTTATGGGCATGCTCGCAGACGGCTCTTATCGAGGGTCACAAAATTCAAAACCGGCAGCAGTGGGAGAACCTGCTGCTCAGCTGAGACCAGCGAGACCAGGTCTGGGCTGTCCAGGTAACCGAGGCAGCCGCTGAGATCCAGGGGATCTCGGCCATCTGATAGGCGGAGGGAGGCCGCGTCTACCCCGTGATTGCTAACATCAAAAAAATTGTCTCTCTCTCTCTATCATTTATTTGGTCTAGCTCATTAATTAGTGGAAGATGTTCCTTGTTTTCTTTGTCGAATTCTCCACCTCTAAATTGCATTGCCTCAATTACAAAGGTTGTGCGACCGGATGCCTTGAATAAGCTCGTCCTCATCTTTCATCCCTGCGTTTATTTTCTGCCATTTTCGCGGTCGCTATATTGCAAGCGTTGTGGAGCAAAAGTCGCCCACGTACGGCACCTGACAGGTATTCCATGCGCTCATAGAGCATAATCTGCCACAGAGCTCGTGAAATATTTACTTGATTGAACATGAAACTGTAAGAAGTAAGCGAAACCAATTATACACAAAAACTTCGCCGCCTTGCCGTAAACTTCGTAACTTCGTAAATCGTAAACTTTGCGGCTATCACGTAGAAGTAAGGAAACGAATGCCATCACCTTCCATGAGCTTGTATTGTGTATTTCTCGCTTCTTTCCAGAGTTCTGAGCGCCAAGCTTAGATAGACGGCTTAGATATCGCACGACGTCCTTGCGCAGCCCCGTTATCGATCCGAATTAATCGGTGCTTGGTTAAGGCATAAGAATGGTGGTTTTGTGGGCAGTGTGAAAACTTTTTCTGACCATCGGCATGAAACGAGAATGCATCACTATCGTTACTGCAGATTTTTCTGAACTGTGTTAGCCGTTTCTTTTTCACGTAGCTATTGTGTTCCTGTGTCATCGGAAGTTGGTCTTCATTTAAGATTTATCGTCATTTCTTTTCTGCACTCATCGTTCGTTTCTGTTCCGTGAAGACATTGCCCTTAACTGAACTACGCTGTTCTTCCAGCATTGTATTCGACACCCACCCGTTTAAGAAAAATGGATCCGGGAGCATGTTTTTGCAGCCTCTCCATCGAATACATCAATTAGCTCCAATGCGCATTGCTTAAAGGGCGGCTTGTGAACAAGTGATCTGCGGCTCTGCTTGAGTGACGTGACAGCTCATAACGAGGGATTTTCTCGTTTCAACATAAAGGAGCTGTGCCCGATGCACAGTTTTGTTCGAACCGAGTGTCAGTCTTGCGTTTCACTTGTCCTGCGTTCTTTGTTTTCTACTAACGTCGTGTGTCACCGTGCCCGCCAAAGCGCCACAGAAGGACAATGACAGGAGAGCTACAGGACAGCTTAGAAATAAAAGAAACATTACAGGTGTAGTAGTGCAGCCCAGTTAGTATAGCATTCCTCTACTGTAGCGCTTTGTTGCCTGCCAGGTTGACAGAAGGAACACACCACAAAAAGCTATTTCCAGGCCTCGGAGAAAGAAAAATATCCTTGCGGTAAGACATATGTCGGACAGACTGGGCGTTGTGTAAATCAGCGTGCGCGGGAACATGAGCTTTCACTGAAAGGTAAAGATGGAGCACATTTGCACTGCAATTCACATCCGTGTGAGCCCCGACTGGACAAGATACGGATTCTTGGAAAAAGCAGGGACACCACGGTACGGGAATTGTTAGAGGCGTTTCACATTAAAGAGCGAGGATCATCTTGTATTATAACGACACATCAGTTTCACTTTTTCATGCAGAAAGAAGGTTTTTGGACAGCCGGCTGTGATTAGGGTGTTGCGCGATTCAAGCTGTTTTGTATGTTGCGCGTTCGCTTGTGTGTATATATTGGATGGTATACAATATAGAATAAACAATCGAAAGTTGGCGCTCCCTTTGTTGCTTCCCGTCCTTCCTTGTTTGCGCCAAGTGACCATATTTCTGGTCTACTCAACAATTAAAACAAAAGCTGCTCTTTTACTCATGCCCGTGGTCTGCTCTAACTTCAATTTTAAGCGCTTCTCCCACTGGCAAGTAAAAACGCTTGCCGTTGCGTTTTCGTGCTTTGTGAATGCCTTAGCTTGCGCTGTCGTGTCGTGAATACTTGATAGGATGATGCAGCATCATGCAAAAAACTTACCACATCTTCCAGACTTCTTCTCGCGGTCCTCGTCGGGCCGCTTCTGGAAGTAGTCCTCGATGAACTTCTTCAGGTTCTCGTCCCCTGCACGGGAGCGTAAACGATGGGAACGTATGATGCGCGCGCACCTTGCTACGTGCAACGCACCGACTTTAATGCTGTAACCCATTTTCCAGGCTTACGACGTGTTGTAGGCAAGAGAGTACAAGAGGTCGCACATGATCTTTGTGTCGCAAGATCTCGCGGACGGCTCAGCGATACTTAACGCAAGATGTCTAAGCAGCAGATTTCGTCATGTGTTTTGTATTTCAAGACCTCACGATAATAGAACGTTTCGGACAGTAATTTTAAGGTCTCACAAAATGAAGGACGCACGCAATGCTTGAGCCTTTTCATATGCGCTTCGTGGTGGCACTGGTATTTTACACTAGGTCTCGTTTTCATCCCTGCCCTTATACTTGGATCCTGAGGTGCAACGGCGCGTTAATTTCGCGCGGAAATGTTGTCCTCCGCGGCTATTCGGCCATTGCGGCAGCAATTAGGGCCCTGTAAAAAAAAAATTGAGAAGGTCAGACTGTCGCCGACAGTTGTTCCTTTACATGAAAGACCGGCCTCTGAAAAACGCCCCGCTGGGACTCTTTTACGATACCGTATAGGCCAGGCTTCGTTGAATGCCATTCGATGCGTTCTGCAAGACAAGGCAGGACGTTGCAGATATTAGCCCCTTGAGACGCGGTATCCACATGTGCGCACGCGTTTTGTTTCGTTGCGGGAGCATATTTTTTTTTTCTTTGCTTGCCCGCATTCTCGACGCGCTGCGGCAGCCCAGGGGCTATGGTGTTGCGCTGCGGTGCTCAAGGTCACCGGTTTGATCATGTCCACGGCGGCCGCGTGATGACGGGGGAGAAATGCGGAAAACGCTCATGTGCTTCAATTTAGATGCACGTTAAAGAATCCCATCTGGTTAAAAATTAATCCGGAGACCCCCACTAAGCCATGAGTCATAATCAGTTTGCTATCCTGGCGCGTAAAACCCTGTTAGCTTTTTCAATCCTTTTAATTGTAATTAAAATCAGTTTGTTAAAAATTTACTGTAACTATGGCTAACATGCTATCTAGAACGGAAAAAAAAAATCAGATTCTCTGAATTATACTGACATTGGTCATCGTACTTTTCCAGGAACGGCCTCTATAAACGCAGGGTTAATGAATAGTAGACATCCAGAATACATGTACGAGTTCACATTTATATTCAGTTTCTGGAAGCGTACATGCCTTATTCTGGATACGCAAATCTTGTCATTCATTTTATGCCTAAATAAACCACTTCTGACTCTGACTCTGAAGCATGGCACACCGATTCCTTGAAGCAGATTCAAAAACGTGTAGAATGCTGTAAGATTTCCGTATACTTCAGTAATAGGTAAGAGAGGATAAGAAAAGACAGCAGATTTGATGCAAACTTGCAGAATCCCAATTCAATATTCAGCGAATCTATTTCCAGAAGTTGCAATAAAAGAATCACTTTCCTGTAATTAAATCGCGTACATTAAAACGTTGCTCTCATATGGCTGGTCCGTCTGAAATTGCCCGCGCTTTATAATTTAAAGCACTTGCAATGAAATTTATTTACAAAGTCAGTAATTGATCCTCGAGCTCAATACTTCGCGAGAACTTTCGACACAATGTCTTCCTCAATCTTTTTTTTTTTTTCTATATATGAACGCGGTTGCGTTCATAGCTTATATAGCGCAAACCATCTAGTGACATTGGAGAACGTACTAAAATAAAAAAGAAACGAAGGTTGAGAAATTATTCTGAACCGTTCTCATTACTTCAGCAAAATGAAAGATTCGCCACACATTACTCTTAACGCTCCTTCTTCCTGCCCCCCCCCCCCCCCCTTTTTCGTGGGACAATTTTCAACCCTGGCTTATGCAATTGTTGTAGTAAACTGTAAAAACCAATTCTGATAATTGCAGTATTACGCTCCGGAACGCTTGAATAAGTCATTTTATACAAAAACAAGAACTGAGCTACCTAAATCAAACATTTTTCGTTGGACATTCGCCAACACACTTCCTACTTGAACAAAAATCTAAACAACATGTATTTCACATTGCACTGAAGAGACCAGGAAAACCAATTACATTCCTGGTCTAACGCTTTAAAATTAGGGGGAAAGACGTATGCTGTACCGCGTATCTTCATTTAAATAGCGAGACCACAAATATAACGCATGAGGGAACTTTCGGTCACTGCTAAAACGAAGAAATATATACACATATTACAATTATGCATGTCACGAACCGAAATATAGTGCGAAGCGCTTTCTGGGGCTGTAAATGTCGCAAAAGAAGCCGCGTTACGTTCTTGCAAACACGGCAATTATTTTCAAGCCACATAGTTGCTCAGCACGATTCGAGCTTTAACATAGTACACGTCACCCACAAAGTAGACTCCATTTACTTCAAAATATAAACTTGATGCATGTGACACTAAAGCGTTTCGCAACAACCGTTGCAATACAAAGCATTTCAGACTCAATCATGATAAATCACTTCAAGGTTCCATTTGGACAAAGAAATGTCTAAGGGATCCGACCAAAGGCAAACAAAAATGCCTGACAGTATCCTGAGCTGCTTTGGGAAACCCAGCGTGGTGCAACACAAAATACAACAAATTAGACAATTTACAGACATAGAAAGGGCAAAACTATAAATTACAGGCGTTTAATTAATAACAACAATATCTTCATAGCGAAGACCCACGAAGCAATGCTGCAAAAATCAGTCGACGTGAATATTTACATACATACTTGTAAATATAACTAAAGTAATTTTTTTAGCCCTGTACTTGACTTCGTATGTCGTGATAAAGTATACGCTAAAGGAAAATGATTCAGAAATACTTCTGTGGCATATGGAAGCGTTTCGATGCCATGCCATGTTACAGTTCCAGAGGTGACAAGCTGTAGCGGCCATTTTTCACCACGTTATTTATTTCTTTTTTTCTTCAAAAAAAAAAAAACGTTATTTATTTCCTTTTTTTTTCCTTCAAATATTCTGCAAACCGGATACTCTTCTGGTTGACCTCCCTGCCTTTCCTGTCCTTGCTTTCTCTCTCTCTCTCTCTCTTCAAATATTCTATTGCCAAGCTGGGGTGCGACACTTAGGTTATACAGTGCGGTCCATACTCGAGTGTTTGCGGTTAACACGAGCTACAATATTGCAAACCTCATGACATCCACGGGTCTTCAAAGACGGATCCCGAAGAGAGCTCTTGCTTCTACCTTGGGTTATGATCAAATAACAGCGTGCAGATTGACGGCAAGAGAAACCCAACATGCACAGGGTGGTCGCAATATATGTGCAAAAAAAAAAGCTAGGTGAGAAAGCAGGCGTGAGGAAACGTACAAAAAAGCAAAAAAAAAAACATTATGAGCATTAATTGTACCCACTCTATCAACATGAAAGAGAACACCACAATGCCTGCAAGAGGTCACTTATTGGCCAAACACACGTTGAAGATCACTTGGTTATCACAATTAATTAAGAGTACTCCACTACGGCGTGCCTACTAACCTAATTGCCTAAACACGCGTTGAAGATCCCCTGGTGGCCATAATTATTCCGGAGTCCCCCACTACGGCGTGCCTCCTAATCAAATCATGTTTTTGGCACGTAAAACCCAGAATTCAGCATTCAACGGAATGGAAACGACATCCACTTTCTTGCTTGTCCTTTTTTTCCGCGCTACGAAGGTACATCATAGGACACCAACCAGGCCGATTTCTAACGCTGTTCTAATCGTTCTTTCTCGTAAAACCCTTACGAGCACAACTGTCGCGCAGGAGAAAAGGAGTTGCCGGCGACACATATGGGCACCAGCCTTTCCTTAAATACAGCTTTAAAAATAGTGTTCAGCAAAGCTAACTTTTCCACGTATTTTTCCCTGGCGCTAATGTCATTCACCCGAATTTCAATGCGCTCGGAATGATTATGCATGTATGAAGATCTATTCATGCCCAGGGAAGTGGATATATACCACGTGTTGTATTACTGAAGCTACTTACGAAAGCTTATTGTTTGCACTGCGGATGTGTGCGATGCTGAAGTTGCCTGGTGGTGGCCCCCTGGCCTCGTCAAGCTGTATGTTTACAGCTTTCTTGCCAGGGTGGTCTTCAACACTGTACTTTGTACATGTTGTAAATAAACTTGACTTGACTTGACTTGACTTGACGTGAAAGCTACTTGTGGCGTATCCGCATGTCAGGTTCGAATTCGGGCACCGTGAGAGACCTTCGCTTGGAAACGAAATCTGTTTCCTGTCTCTTGGTCCACTGCTATACCATACGAGGGTCGTTGGTAAGTGTGATAAAAAGCAATTACAGATACCACGTTTGCAACAAACGATGTTTTAGTTTTCAACATAGTTCCCTTCCAGCTCCACACACTTCCAGCGGTGCTCCAATTTTTTTCTTTCCTCAGAAAGATAGGGTGGCTCGAGGCCCTTGAAGTAGACATTCACCACTGAGATAACGTCTTCATCTGAAAAATATTTCTTTCCACCCAGCCAATTCTTCAGGTTTGGAAAGAGGAAAAAGTTTCATGGGACGAAATCCGGAGAATAGTGTGGATGAGGTACAACCTCGAAGCCAAACTCGTGAAATTTGGCCAATGCAACAAGCGATCCGTGGGGCGGAGCATTGTCTTCGTGAAAGAGGAGTTCTTTCTATGCTAACCCAAGTGGTTTAGTGGGCAATTATTTTTTTCAGTTGATCTAGGAGTGTTGCATAATATGGTCCTGTTATCGTTTTGCTATTTTGTAAGTAGTCTTCAAAGATTATTCCTCCTGAATCC